>NC_088860.1:38600836-38900836 GCF_963853765.1 Magallana gigas
CATGGTGTTTGAACTACTTTTGATTAAAAAAAAAACACCACATTTTTATTTTAAACCTGGTAAATTAAAACATTGATAACACAGACTATCATAAGGTAACTATTTGTAATTTTTTCAGCAAAGCTAGTTTTTTTTTTTAATGACATTAATGTGTTGCATTTCAATTTTTTAATTTGGGGTCCTTTCTTAAACTTGGAATTTTATACATGTAGTCAAATAATCAAAATGCGTTGATATTATTATTTTCAATACAATTCATTTTTTCCATTCGGGCCTGCAAAATGTAACCTCAAATTTAAATTATGATACACAATATGCAGGCATCTGACGTTATAAAATTTTCTCAGGTGGCCGTGTTACACATATCTTTAGTGAATGTGCGTGTGTTATGTACACTTTTATCTTGATCAGAGTGTGTAATAGAGTCATTCTTTTCGAATAATTTTAGTGGCTCTGAAAAGAGCCGTTTCTCATAATTCATGATACTGGTTGATAGGACGGTAGCTGTGAAATCATTGGACCATGACATCTCCATCCTCTTCCTCTTCTTCTGAGTCACGCCTGACTTGTTGCATCTCCTGAGCTTTGATCATGGCGTATTCGTGGTAAACGTTGCGTAGACCCTCGATTGCCGCCAGGCGCAGACGTAGAGAGTACCGGAAAGAACGCCGACCGGAAGTGTGCGCCATTCGGTATCGTCTGCTGGCGGAGGAAAGTTTCTCGTTGAGCATCACAATCTGGAGGCAGGCTTTCTTGAAGTAAATTTCAGAGTGGTCTAATTTCTTGGCTAACTGCATCACGTTGTCGGAAGACATTCTGCTTTTGTTGTCAACTCTCTGTGGAATAATATGGTTTTTCGTGTCGATACGGTTTTTATAAGGATTTTGTCGGGGTTCCTTTGATAAGGCTTCCTCTTATGAGCGGTCTGAAATACCGCGACAAATGGCGCCGATGTCGGCATTGCGTTCCGAATCAAAGCCGCTATCTGGTTTTTAACAATGCCACAATGCACCGCCACAATCTTGAGATAAATTCTGATTTTTAGGGTAAAAAATGGTAAAGCAAGTTCTTAATGTATATTCATTCAGGGTATGACCGAAAAAGTTATTTCAAAGTGAAACCATATAAAGTATTATTTTTAAGAACAAAAATTAAAACAAGGACTGAAGATATGGCCTAAAATTGAAACCATCGAAATAATTTAAATTTTGCAAGCTAGATCTGTAAAAATTGTCATGTGTTATATAGAACCAATTTTCTTAAATTGGATTCTGTATAAGACTATGAATTATACTTTTAATATTACATGTAATTTACATAAGTAGTTCCATTGATTTCTATATAAGTTTTAAGTTTGAAAATATATTTCATACTTGTTGTTACAACAACTTGTTTTACAATTATGCAACAAGAAAGCTCTAATTCTTTTGTTATAAAAGCAAAATTTTAAGAATAAATTTTTCATTTTATTTGTTATATTTCCATAGAAAATCAGTACCAGACATAAAAAGTCCCTAATAAGCTTAATCGATTTTCCTAAGAAATAGAAAAAATACTAATGTATTTTATCATGTATAAACCTGTTTTTTTTTCATTTTCCAATGTTTACTCAGTAAAATAAACACTGAATGTTGAAGGGGACTACTTTACATTGATAAAATATCGATAGTTTTTTTTTTAAATGCTTAGTAGTTCTAATACAAATGTAGTTACATTCAATTACGTTCTTGATATATTCCACGGGAGAAACTTTTTTTTGGGGGGGGGGGGGGTTGGGTAAGGGGCAGTTCGGTGTTTTTTTCCTTCAAAACATTGTACCTTGTCTACGGCAAATCTTATTCTAGGCCTGTTCCCGTTCTGTAACGTTTACGCTATATACGCGTATAGCTTGCTTTATATTTCATATTTTGGAAAGAAAGATAAATGATGGGGGACCTTAAAAAATATTAATCCACCCGTAATCATTCATTCATTCATTTTATTTATTCTCATATTGTATAAAACAACATAGAGAAAATATACAATACATACAATATTAAACAAAAAGCAAGAGTGTATACTGTACACATCAACCTGGAGAGTTGACTCTCTTATTAATAATATTGATAAATTTACATAAGTTATTAATAACAGCTAATTTATTACATGAAAATAATTCAAAAAAGTTGAAAGCATTTGGTCGTCTAAAATACATTGATGGTAAATAAGCTTTTCTATATTCTTTCAATTCCGGACATATCATAATATAGTGATATTCGTCGCCAATGTTATTTTTACATAAATTACAAAATCGTTGATTTCTAGGTACATTGTTCCATCTGCCTGTCTCAATTGGCAGTTTATGGTTGCTTGTTCTAAATCTAGCTAATGTAGTAATGTTATTCATATAAGCACCAGAGTTTATGTAATATTTAGGTACAAAAGTGTTATTGGTAAACAAGTTATAGATCAATCCTTTACTAGATGCGTTACAATCAGAGACCCATTTTTGTTGAAATTGGTCAATCAAAGTTTGCTTAACAACATTTAAAATCCATTTTTCATTTTCTACATTATGCGTCAACCAGACATAGCTTAGACCACATTCATGTAAAATATTCTGTATACATTCAACCCATTTGAAATTATAATTATTGATTTGTGTTAGGCTATGTAAAAAATTATACAATATATATGACAATTTTGATTCTTTACCTTTCAACAATCTTGTCCAAAAATTCAACATTCTAATTTTTACTTTCACACACAATGGATATCTAGCAAGTTCACCGTAGATCATAAAATTTGGTGTGGACGTCTTAAGACTAAGTACAAGTTTACAAAATTTAAGATGCAATTTTTCAATGATACATAAATTTTCAAAACCCCACAATTCAGAACCATACAGTAAAATTGGAACAACCATTTTGTCGAACATATCAAGTTGACAATCAATCGATAGATTTAATTCTCTTGACTTTTTAATTATTGCGTACATAGCTCTGGTAGCTCTCGTCACTACATATTTCCTAGTACTGTAGAAAGAGCCTGTTCTTGAAAATATAACTCCTAAATATTTAAATTCCTTGACGATTTCTATTTCGTTACCATTGTATAGAAATGATACTTTTGAGGTTTGTTTACCTTTACCAAAAATAATAATTTTAGTTTACTCAACATTCACTTGTAATTTCCATTTTCACAGTACATTTGAAAACAATGAAGCTGATATTGTAGATCATCTTCGGTTTCGGACATCAACACAGTGTCGTCTGCATACAACATAATCATATTTCTTAGATAACAATTTAAATTTTGGTGCAATTTCTTCAGACAGGCTTTTTAGTCCTATGACATTTTCATGTGATAAAAAATCTTCAAGATCATTAAGATATAATGCAAAAAGAAACGGAGATAAGTTTTCTCCCTGTCGGACACCATTTTGACAAGGGAAATATTCGGAAAAATTATTATTATAAAATATTCTTGATCTACAGCCATTATACATATTGACAACAACCCTTAAACATTTCCCTTTAATTTGATATTCAATGAGTTTTTTCCATAATCCTATTCTCCACACTTTATCGAATGCAGCTTTAAAATCAATAAAAGCACAGAAGAGTTTCTTTTTCTTAAGTGAAAAAAGTTCAATCAGGGAGTAAAGAACAAACATATTGTCAATTGTAGAATAATTTTCTCTAAAAGTTTAACATATAATGGTATCATGATATTAATGGATGACTTAATATATTCATTAACAACAGTATCTGGTCCCGGCGATTTGTTATTTTTATTAGTTTTAACAACCTCAAGAATTTCGGCCGCGGTAACTGGGTCATTGAGCAAAGAGTTACAAAATGTATCTTCGCATTTATCATTGAAGGAAGAATAGTCAAATTCAATATCTAAGTCAGTTTTAAAATAGTCATAAAAATCTACTATGTTAATATCGTTAGATTCGTTACAGCTTTTATCATTCACGAGTTTCCAGTATTCTCTTGGATTTGAACTTCTTAATGTTTTAATGTTACGCTGTAGGTTATTTCTATAAACTTTGTAAGATTTATTTAATGTGCGCTTATATTTTTTCTGTGCTCCTTGCAGCTCGGATTTAAACACGCTGGTTCCATATAACTTGAATTTGCGTCTAATTTTCCTACAATTTTTTCTTGCTGTGAAACAATACGCATTAAACCATTGTTTTGTTTTGCTATTTCTAACCGAAGTTTTATTGCGCGGTAAAAATGTTCCAAAAGTGGTTTTGGCTGAGGATAATAGTACATCAGCTAAACTATTGAACAAAAAATCTACATCTTCCTTCTGTATTTCGACAGGGTCGCGTACTTTATCATCTATAGTTTGTTCAATACTTAATAAATTTAATGTATTTATATTTTGGCAAAACTCGCTCGACTTGTTTGGATCCCATGATCTGATTCTTTGTGTAGGATTAACATGATATGATATATCCTTATGATTTTCGTTATTTAACATTTCACAGCTTAACTGACAAGTCAATGGCATGTGGATATCAGAGTACAAACAGTTAATATCTAATACTTCAAAATGTTTAACAAACTTAAAAAAATCTGCATTACAAATAAAATAGTAAACAACACTTGATCTTGTAGTGGTGAAATTCCCACTATCTGCATCTCCGTTAACTCTTCCATTCATTATATATAAACTATTTGTTTTACAAAAATTCAACAGCTGATTTCCAAAAAAATTTGTTTTTTTATCACAACTTTTTCTATCAATATTAATGTTAAAAATATTCAACTTGTTTACATCAGTTAGGATATCACAATCTGTGTCTATCGATACTTCAAAATTTGACAAATCACTTTCCTAAAAAAAATCTTCCTTGTCAGATACTCTGGCGTTGAAATCGCCTGTTAAACACACATAGTCAAACTGAGAAATTAAATTTAAGTACTTAAGTTCTATTTCGTTAAATGCTTCTGATGAACTATAATTTGAACATTGAGGTGGGATGTATACAAAACCAAATAAAACATCATTCTCACAATCAAACAATTCACCCTTCACCCTAAACCAATAAACATATCTACATTCTGTTTCTATAGGCGTAATACATTTAGATAAGTTTTCACGGCACCCGACGACGATACCACCCGACCGGATTCGCGCACACACCTGTCTATTTTTCGCAAACAATACGTAATTGTCCAGTTCGATGGTGTCCAGGTCGTCTGTTTTTGTTTCGGTGAAGCACAATAGATCATAACGGTTCACTAGTTCTATGAACTCTGGATAGTTGAGACGTCTGTTGATACCGCAGACGTTTATGGATAATATATATCAATTTCAATGATGTACTGGTAATTGAACTGTATATATTTAACCGCCCCCCCCCCCCCCCATCTAACCAGTGACAACCGAGTTATATAATCATCTGGGCAGAACACCCAAACCTCCTCTGTGTAACATTGATGTTCGGGACTTTTGGTTTTTTTAATCACCCCAAATTAAATATTTCCGTTGTACCCTACAAATTACCAAAAACATACTACGTCTAACAAGCTGTCTAAAATCAATATAAATGTAAGTTTTAGTAGTCAGGGCATGCGCGGATCTAGATGAGAGTCGAAGCCCCCCCCCCCCCGAAAAATTCAACCTTATTTAATTCACAAAGTAAAATATCGACGAACCAGGCCTAGGATCCTTCTCCAAACAAAGTACCACCCCCCCCCTCCCCGCCCTGGGAAATTATCTGAACCCGCACATGATAGGATTCTCATTCCAGGGCCGTCGGAAGGCATTTCATATTGCATAGGGCGGCGAATTTGATAGAAAATAAGGTGGGGCGGGGAGTGAACCGGGGAGTGAACCGGATTTGACTTAAAATGATGATATCCTACGATATGTACCTTATATAAAATTATAATATAATTAACATATTATATTGTAGTAGATAAATACTAAAATATTAGTATTAATTGTAGTAGATAAATACTTTTAAAAAATATAACAGCGCTTTGTACTATGATTAATATGCTCATACATTGTAATATTCTCCTGAACGTAGCCTAGTCACGGTAGAATTGCCTAAGGGGGTTAAGGGTGAGGGACCGCATTCGGGGGGGGGGGGGGTACATTTCAAGTCGGGTTCGTAATACAGACACCAGTCGTCTGGATGCTGGTGGTAATTTTTTCTTAGTATGCAAAGATGATATGCATTTGTTTCTACTTCCTTGAAGGGGTTGTAATGGTCGAATGTGAAGGTACACACAGCACTCTTGAGTCCCGTTCTTGTTGGAAGCCTCTGCCTTTCCATGCAGGTCTCTGCTCCTGATGACTCCGAAAGACATTTCAGCTGTTTTGCAAAATTGATTGAAGTAGTTTGTGGGAAGTTTTGTCTCAGTCTGCTCTACTGCAGTACAGTATGTAAAAACTGTTCACTTAGCACAGGAATGACAATATCCATACTGTTTAAATGATGAAGTTGCCTCCCTTTGACTAGATGCCAACATCTAGTACCGGGTAGATCTTTTAATAATGATGTAATTTTTAAATTTTACATACATACTTTACATACATCATTCCAATTATTTTGATACAAGTTTTAAAATGCATGGATTTTAATCTATGTTTTATAATCCCAGATTACACATAGTGAATTAAATGTAGTTATTAATAAATGGTCTTAATTTTGCAAAAGTACTTGAGCATAATTTTTTTTTAATAATTTCAGTTTACAAAATGTTTTGTTTCACTCTAAGGTGCCCACCACCAAGGAGATAATGGTGCCCCCAGTCGCTAGACTATTTCTTCCTCTCTGATGCTGACGGTGGATTGTTGACCAGTTCCGTCTTTTCAGGAGATAAGATTTTGTATGCACAAGGTATAATTCACAAAGCTTGCATCAATGCAGCCTTGTTGTGCGACAGAGTATTTGGTTTAAAGCCATAGGAATGCCCTTTCTCAAATGTTTGCATGATTCAAATAGAGCGTAAAAATTATCTCCCAATTATATCAACAGCAGGGGTTTGGAGAAATGGAAATATTAGTAAATAATTTGTTTATCATCATCCTTCCATATTCCATTTAATTCATTAGAATATATTCTTGCTAATTAATGTACTCAATCCAGAATTAACAATTTTGCATCTTAAATATTGACATTTCATGATCAGTCATTTTAGCATCTCTACCTGAAATTTGGGTAAAATCCAGCCTTTTTTAAAAGCTTACGTATCTTAAACAAGCACTTGTTTCATATTTCACATGTATTTTACTTGTTACAGTCATCAAAAAGCAGTCAAATCATCTCAGATATCGCTGTCAGCCCACACTCATAACTGCACGTGCTGAGAGGGAGAATGAGGGCCTCATACCTCACTGCTCCACTGACCACAGATAGGCAGTATAACTGCTGCTTCAACGAAGACAAATTGGTACCAGTACTTATATGTACAAACTCTGTACTTTTATTTGATATATAATATAATTCCTCTCCCTCTTTTAAATTAAATTACTTGTTAGCATGACAATTGGATAATTGCTGACCCTGCAGGCGCCACAGTTTTGACGCCATCATGTGGTTGATGTCAAATTTAAAAGGCTAGTTGCTGAAAACAATACATTGATTTCTTTGTTTAAAGTTTTATTTAAAAACAATAATTATCATAAAGCATTCATAAGCAGTGTCATGTATATCTATGTCAATATACTCATTGTCTAAATACATTTTTAGAAATCTTGTAAGCAGTTCTGGAAAATACATATTATATGTATATTACATCTGTAATATACATAGAATCACTTGATTTATACATGTAATACATAAACACAGTTTGTTTACATACAATATAAACATGGTCAGTTGGTTTTAGATGTAATATCAATATAAAAGAACAATTTGTTTACATACAAACATATGATATATAAACAAATAAAGATTGAATAAATGGAATGATTAACTCATGACAACACAACACAGATACAGTGAGACAGTCTGTTTACATCTTGTAGACACGGTCAGTGTATGTGTGATACATTAAATTATCCACACACAGCATGTTTACATCTGATACACACCGTATGATGACATGTAATGTGTATAGTTACACAGTATGTAATATATACTTATATGCTTTGTTTACATATAATTGATAGAGTTAGTTGATTTACATTTAATATTGGATTTTCTTCACTTTACCTGTGTCATACTCAGCCACAAAGAGGTTGTCTCTGGAGTCCACACATAAACCCCATGGAAGCTGTAAATGACAGTTGTCAATGTAGCGGAGGAACTGTCCGTCTTGATCCAGGATGTGGATACAGTCGTTGTACTGGTCTGCTGTCAGGATCCGACCCTGGCTGTCTGTTGTGATGCCCTGTGGACTAAATAATTCCTTGGTAGTAGAGGGAGGACGGTAGGTAAACCGGAGTTTCCCGGCCTGATTGACCACCACTACTGCATGGGCGCCACGGTCTGACACACAGATATCTAGGTTCCTGTTCTCACTGATGTATCCACCAGATGAATAGAGAGGTTGTCCTTTGTCATCGTACTGAATACTTTGTTTCTCTGTGGAGCCAGAGTAACGCACAACTTTTGTTTGTTTATCATCATCACTGTCCATGACAACCAGGAGGTCACCAGAGGAGGTACTACAGACACCGTAAGGTATCCACCCCCGTAGTCTGATCACTGTCTTTATCTTTTTATTCTTCACTATGTTCACAGTTCTATCATAGTCATCAGCATAAACTAGATCCCCACTCCTTGTCACTGCTATGTCCTCTGGCCATTTCCCTGACTTGGTTTGGATGGTCTTCACTCGTTCCCCTTGGAGGTTGTAGAGTTTCATCATGCTGTCCCTACCACGCGTCCAGATCTCTGTATCATTCAGACACATCACACCATATACTCCATCCTCATACTCTGTGTCTATAGCTGTGATGACCCGGGGTACATCCATCAGTGACCGGTCTGGGGGAGAGGACTCGGCTCCCTGGGGCGGCATGCTGTAGTCTTGTTCCTCGGTTGTAAAAGATAATGCTGACAGAGAACCAAACTGTTCAATCAGCTGATCTGTGTGGATTTCCTGAGTCCTAAAGTTTGGTAAGGACACTTTGAGTTTAGGAGGCAATCTTCTGAATGCAGCATTCCTGGATTTGTACTCAGAGACAAGGCTGACATCTTTGGAGTTCAGTAACTTCTTCAGTTCAGCAATGGTCTGTGTGATTTCAGAAATGGTGCGTGTGATTTCATCTTCCTGTTTATTTAGGATGGGCAGGTGTTTGGATTCCATTTCCTCCACGTTAGATTTCAGGTTTGTGATAATGGTGTCTATTTCTCTGTGCCAGACTTCTCCTTGTTTGTCAATTGCTGTTGTCAATTTCCGGGAGTTTTTACTCAGATCAGCTTTCTGCACTGGGATGTTAGATGCAATCTCTTTGTATTTAGGATAAATGAATTTTTCTAATTCTTGCAAATCTTTTTCTAAAATTTCTGTTTTAATTTCAAAACTTTGGAAAATGTCAATTTTTTTATGTCCGGAGTGTTTTCCAGAAGAAATACACTTTGCACAAATAGGAATGTCACATTGTTCACAATGGAGTTCACATTGTTTGGTGGGGTGTTTCCTACATTTAGGATTGTTCAGAGTTGTTAAATATTGTTTAAGTGGAACCACTTTATGAACTTTAGAGGAATCAGAGAAATGTTTCTCTACACAGTCTTTACACAGATGTATATGACAAACTTCACAGTACATGGGGGCCACAGAGTCCTGACACAGGGTGCAGCGTACAACATCCTGGGCGCTGTTCCTGGGGTCCATGATTAGGGATCCCTTGTAAGTATAGGGGAACTCAACCTGGAAAGTAAATTCAGTATGTATATATGATGTATACATGTATTATCTTGGTTTGATTAATGTGTTATTATATTTAAGATTCAGATATATTCCATTTCATGGATAAAATTTATATCTGTGTAGAGTCATGCATGTATAAGTATTTTTTTTTATTTTTCATGACTGATTACAAAAAAAGAATGAATTTAAACATAAGAAAATATTAGTCCAAAGATTTTAGATTATCAAGAAAAAACAATAAGAAAGTGGATTATAAAACTTACCTAATGTTACCCCATTAGTAAACTTCAAATCCTCATGATCCAACATGGCGGGCGTCAGGTGTTTATTCTTTCTGGTCGGTTGCTACCTGTGCAAGATCACGTGAATGAATTTAATGTCAGGAAGTAATTTGTGCTTGTGTATGTGTTGGTTCAGAATTCAGGTCACCCATTGTTGGGAAGGTTAAATAGATCTGACATTTTTATCACTATTAGGTAAAGGGTAATATATTAATTTTTATTATGAAAAAAATATATAACGTCTGGTGCCTGTGTGCTGAAGATACATGTATTAAAATCAGCTTTAAAATGTAGGCTATTTTTAGTTTCAATTAAAGAAATAGATTTTGTTTCTTATGATCTTTTTCTGAAATCGACATTTCTCTATAAACTGATAAAAGCTGGTGTGGTGTAATGGTGCACACATTCCTTTGGGAATGAAGAGTGGGTTCAAATCCCATCATCAGCATACAAATGTAGAGACTTATATAAATTCATGTTAAATTAATGTTTAATGGTTGAATAATTAATGTAGCAAAAAATACAGTAATTAAAGGTTGCATGGTCATGATTTTTTTTGAATCTACATGTAGCAGTACGATGCGTCCTAATTATCACCGTACAATTATTTTTTTTTGGGGGGGGGGGGGGGGGTAGACTTATCAGAAATCTAGAAACCAGAAGTTATGTCTAACTTGCAACAAAAATGGAAAAAAATTATCAACATTATGCAAATTTGCATTACCCACATTTTAAAAAAGCATTTTTAAAATCATGATAATTTACTTATAGAAAACAGATTATTTTTGAAATTAAATAGTTGCAATTTTGTCTAATTATCTGTTCTAGTACATGTATAATGCTAAAATTAATTTTCAATAATGCCAGAATTGATGACTTTACTATGGTAGAGAGCAGAAATTTAGAATTTGAAACACAGTAATTATAAAGAAATTAAAACAACGGTAAGACTTCAGCAAGACTTTCATTAGAAATTGTTATGTCAGCGATATGGCACGTGGGCCTCTGGTTTCCGGAACTTTTCAATCCACTCGGTAGGTTTTTATTCTACAAAATCCAAAGATGGCGACTTACATTGAAAACATGCGAAAACATTTTCAGCAAAACAAGAGAATACGAGAGCACACGGCACACGACTCCAAAGTTCACTCTGTGGCGTGGAGCTGTGACGGACGGCGCCTGGCCTCAGGGTCCTTTGACAAAACTGTTAGCGTTTTCCAGCTAGACAATGACAGAGACCGAATGGTAGGCTGCTGGAGTGTTGCACTGTAAACATGGCTTAGGCAAAATAATTCCGATTATTATAGGTGTCATAACACCGTATTTCACTGAAAGTTCACGTCAAAAAATGGCTGATGCAAAATAATTCCGGAATTCTCCTTTGAATTTGGGGCGTATCCGCACGTCACAGGAGCTGCTTTTTATGAGATGAAAAACAATGTGTAGGAGGTCTAACTATCCCAGTTTTGTAATAAATCGAGGTAATTTAATTACTTTTGATGCGTGTTGTTCCAGAGGGGGGTGAAAAGGCCTGGGCTTGATTTTCAAGCACGTGTAACTTCGAGGTAAACAAAGTCTCACGCCTTGCGGGAATGCAAGTGTGTATTTTGCAAGAAAATTGTAAATGAAGTGTTGTTTAAAAATATGTCAAGGGGATTTTTCTGAGAAATTCGTTTTGAATTTTTAATCTGTAAAGTTGTGCAATTTTGGTAAGAATATATTACTAAAATTTAATACTGTAGTGACACCTATAGGCTTATATTCTTTTTAAATGAGGATGTTTATTTTTGACATGCTTGTTGCATAGTTTAACACAAAAATCTACTGAATGATTTTTGTCAATTTTGAGATAGTAAGGTTACAAAAAATGGAACTGGAAAACTGGGTTGTTTTAGCATGATGTCAATTATGTACAAGGATATATCATGCTCAAAGTTAATGTTGGAAAACAACTTAAAGATCTGTTTATGCATCTAAACTATTTAAATTAAGGTTGTATGGGACACCTCCATATTGTGACGTATTGTTTATCGAAATAAACAATAAAATGAAGTGTAATTGTATAGGTAATTTCTTTCCCAATATTGTAACCTAACAGCGTAGCTCAGTGGGTTAGAGGGTTTACTACAAATCTGTAAGTCATGAGTTCAAATCCTGCTGGGTGTTTTACATTTTTTACCTCTTCAAATATTTTTAAAAGCTATTTTTGATTAAATATTGTAAAATTTTAAAATTCTACGCTAGTGAAAGTATTCTATTTAGAATTATAATGTATTTTAATCCACATTAATATTGGCAGGTGTCCCATACCACCTTAATATTTTTTCAAACATTGATTAGTCTGACAATTATTTTTGGATCTGTCTACAAACTCTTTAGGTCAAAGATTGCACATTTCGTGGACATAGCGACAGTGTCGACCAGCTGTGTTGGCATCCAAAGAATCCGGATCAGTTGGTGACAGCTAGTGGAGACAAGACAATACGAATCTGGGACGCCCGGACCAATCGTTCTGTGGCCACTGTCAATACTAAAGGTAAAACAACGGTTGATACCATGACCCAGGAATAATTGATCTATAGACATTGACAATACTTACTTTGAGATAAAACAGCTGTTAACATGGTTAATACAAATGTACAGGGACTTTTGGACACTTCAATAAATGTATGCATACCTGTTAACCCTCCCGCATTGCGCGGGAGACTCCCGCAAAACGGCCTAAAAATCTAAGATCTCCCGCATCCAACCTATCTCCCGCGCGGGAGACAAATTTCTCCCGCAATCGTATTTTGTCTTCCCCATACCCCCCCCCCCCCCCCCCAAACTTCTGAATCTTTACATGCAAATTTCAACAACCACTGCGGGTTTTTCTCTAATTTTGAGCTAAAAAAGCTGCAGTGTAGCTTGAATATATAAAAATCCATCCAAGTACTGTCTACCGTGATCATAGTATGACATGTCATAGTCCAGTTTACTTTTTACGATTACTTCCGGTTTTGACTTAAATCAGTTACGTATTTAGTTATGCATAGGCCTTATGAAAAAATAAGTGAAAGCTTAAAACATCTTGATTTTACTCTGTAACACCAAAGAAAACAATACACAGCCAGTGGTGTCACTCAATAACAGGTGCACAGGTAAAGCACCCAAGCCACGTGCTGTGAGTCGTAACTAATTCTGTCTGGCCAGCACGGTCGGTAAAAATCAAAGTGAGTTTGGAACACTGAGTGTTTATACAAGCTACCGATAAAAAAGCATTTCACAAGAATTTTTTAAAAGTTTATAGTACCGGTACTATGAATTACAGGGATGCTATAGATATTACAACAGAGATCATTTTTAAATGATACTGGAGAAATACATGTTGTTTTGTGAATTAAAAATCTATCCTATATATAAGGCAAAAAATAATTTTAATGAATATTATTTACTGGGATTTTCTTAACTGGGTTTCACTGCAAATTCAAAATACGCAAAATAAATTTTCTGTGTTTACCCTAGATGTCAGCATGCAGTGATGGTTCAATACTGAACAATAAGAAGACTTAATATAAAAAGTGGCACTATTGACTTCTTGTATTGTACCATGCAAACAAAATAATAGTTTTCTGAACATGTACAGCAACACAAGTTGTAATTGCACACTGGTAGTCATAGAAATAATAAAATTTAAAATGATGCAAATGCATTTAATTTAATTACAATTGTAAAATAATGTATCTAACAGTATTTTTAATATATATTAGCATTTCACGTGAAAAAACGTCGTTTACGCAAAATCTCCCCCTTAGCCAGGTTGGTAAGGGGGAGATTCTCCCACATAGCAGCTTTGAAAGGTTAACAGGTATGTGTATGTGAAATTCCATTTTTGATACTATTGTTATACATTAACTGTAAATCAATATTTAAGGTGAAAACATAAACATCTGCTGGTCACCAGATGGCAGCACTATAGCTGTGGGCAACAAGGACGATCTAATTACATTTATTGATGTCAGAAGTCACAGGTCAAAGGCCGAGGAACAGTTTAAGTTTGAGGTCAATGAGATCTCGTGGAACAATGACGGGGACCTGTTCTTCTTGACGAGTGGGCAAGGCAGCATAAACATACTGAGGTACATGTAGTTTATAGATAGATGAAGTATAAAACATTGCAGTATAATGAAGCATTAATGAACTGATGGTAATGCTATTGTAATGAACTAATGGTTAGGTAATTGATGGCTATGACAGCTTAATGTATTGCAAAGTTTTTCATAATTGTGCATATTTTATTTACCCGGTACTTGATACTTTGTGCAGCATTTTGGTAATTTTGAAAAAAATGAATTGTATGCAAATAAAACACCTTGTCATTGACAGCTACCCAGATTTAAAACTCCAGCACACCCTGAATGCTCACCCTGCTAACTGTATCTGTATCGAGTTTGACCCCAAGGGAAAGTACTTTGCCACCGGTAGTGCGGACGCCTTGGTCAGTATTTGGGATGTAGCAGAGCTAGCCTGTATTAGGACCCTCTCCAGGTAGTAAGAGTTGTGCACAATGTACATGTATTCACATGTATGATTCACTACACAAGTACTGTACCTTTCGTTGCATAGAAACTACACATGTACACTCATAATGGTCTCAAAAACTTATTAGATAATTTTATTTTTCCTGTAAAATGGTGCTATTTGAGATCTACTAACTGCAAAAGGTTTTTGTGTATTTGTGTACTGATAATATTTTGAAAATTTAAAGCCTTTTAAATTCTAAAGCTTAATAAAGTTTACTGATATAAAGTTTAATGTGTAGCTCATGCATTTTATATGATATTGTTTAATATGCCCAAGAAATCCAAGATATAAGCAATGAGATTTTGGTCTGTTTCTTTAGAAGATTTTATTAGAACTGAACCATCTTTATATCATATTATAACTCTACTAAGTAGGGAATTCTGATTTTTTGTTTGAAGTATTTTTCTGTTTTATTGCATTCACTGAAAAACCGAGTCATGGACATTTAATGTGTTGATTTCAGGTTAGAGTGGCCAGTCAGAACTCTAAGCTTCAGCCATGATGGCAAAATGTTGGCCTCAGCATCAGAAGATCTGATTATAGACATAGCAGAGGTCGACTCGGGTACGAATGTGATTGTAGATGTTTTATGGATGTTACATTTACGTAGGGCTCTGCAACTAGCATGGAAAATGTAATCCAGTTGCTTTAGCCTCATTCAGAATTGATATTATTGGTAAAGGCAAATCCTGGTGCATGATGAATGGTAAAAGGTTAGAAACCCGACACATACACTTAGTTGACTGGTATCACAGGTACTGGGTGCCCACTTTGTTCTAGTCAGGGTAGTGAGGTGTTTACCCTGGGTGGAGTGAGCAGGGTACATAAAACAGGTGTTAGTACACACACTGGTCAGGTGGAGAGAGAACACCTGGACAGGTGAGACAAACACACAGACAGGTTACAGTAATGCAGCCCCCACCTGTGTAGCCACAAAGACTAGGTGTTGTTGGGTTGATGCTGACAACTGCTCTCTGAAACTAGGAACTCTGTCACATTTCGTACATGTAATAATACAAGCTGAACAAATGTACACACAGACAGGTAGCAGAAACACAACCCCTCACCAAATGCTAAGGTTGAAATATGAATCTTTTTTAAAAAATTCATTGACAACTTTTTAGGTGTCATCACATTTTGTGCAAATTTAGAATCAAAAACTTCAAAATTTGAAGTGCTGATTTTAGCAATATATTGATAAAATTATGATACTAGTATTGCTATGTAAAAGAGCCAATGTTGTTAACAATTTTGAAATTTGTTTTCATTCTCAAAATTGATGAATATGATTTGTAAATAAATTCCATCAAATAAAATAATTATTTCAGAAAATTCAAATTGGTAAAACAAAAATCATAATGCCAGTAAAGGGGGATAATTCCTATCAAAATACCTCCCTTGCAAGGTAAGAAATAGTCATGAAAATGATATATGTTATAGTGGACATCTTAATGTAAATGTGTTAAAAAAGGCAACAACAAAAAAATTCATTGACAAATAATTTTACACTGCAACTCCCTGTTACCCTCAAGTCCATATATTGGTATTTCTGAATTATGGTATGAATTAGAGTTTTGGATCAACTACTGACGTGGAATTATTTAAATTCACGAAGGCCAATTTCTGTGGATTGTGGGTTTTTTGCTAATTCGTGGGAATGCAATTTTGTGAATGTGTCGATTTTCAGTTTCAGTTTGACAACTTCCCCTTTCATAATTTGTTTTCATTGAGGATCTAATTTCGCTGGGAAGGGTAACTCACGCATACCAGTAAAAATTGAGCCATTATGAATTCTAATGAATCCGCAGAACACATGTACAGCTCTATATTACATACGACACAAAATGCATACCTTTTAGATTTTTTGATTTGAAGATTTTCCATTCTCAGTAATCTCATTACCTTTAAAGTAATTTTTAAATATCTGGGAATAAAATGCTCATTAATGGTACAGAAGTTTGTATTTTATGTTTGAAAATGTATAACACATACCAGTTAATTCCTTATATATTTAACAGGTAAAAAGTCACAGAATTAACATGCGAGGTCCGACTTTCACAGTTGCCTGGCATCCAAGTCGCCCCCTACTGGTTAACACCTGTTTGACGATCGTGACATGAACGACAGATATCGGGATGCAGGGACCGTGAAAGTGTTTGGATTCCCAAGCGATAACACATGAATGTTTTAACTTGGTACTTCACTCAGTGAGAGTTGAAGTGAGAAATGTCATGCTCAGAAGTGTATAAAGGTGGAAAGTGGACAGAAAATAACCAAAGTGAAGAGAAAGTGACATAGCACAACTTATGGTGATTTTCATGTGATGAACAAAGCACCTGGTGTAAAGGCTGGTGGCAGTTATATTATTGTATTAGACACCATTAATAGATGGATGAAAGGTATGGCATATATTCTGCTTTTGTACTTTAAATGTTTTAAATAACGAAATATTTTTTTCCATCTTATTATGATATCTGATTTTGATACATGTATCTTTACAAAGGAACACATGAATGAAATTATGTTAATTTTATTTATTTAATTAGAATTTCAAAAGCTTGGGTTTACATTTGTAATAGATATCTATATATATTGGCTTATAACAAGGTAGTATATACATCTATCAGTGGCGTAGCGCCCTTTACGCAAAAACGCAAATGAATACACAAAATTTTGCAAAGCATAGGTCTTATGATTTGAGTTTCCTATTGTTTGCACGTAAACAAATCGTATTGAGACTCCACTAAATTATAATCTGCATATTTAGTATTCAGTTCTCATCGTAAACCAATGCACTTACTACGATTCCGGAAAATACCGTCATTCCATACTTTACATTAAAATTAATTGGAAGTTCGTTTGAATCAAAAATTAATATGGACGAGCTATACCTTTGACTTTCATGTTATTGGCTTAAAGAATGATCTACAATAAACTTATTAAAATGAGATGAACAACTTTTAACTCCTTTCAAGTATAGACATTCATTTCAAGTTTAGACATTCATACTAAAATCTAAAAACACATCAAGTTTTGAGTGTTTGTCCGTAATTGTATTCTGTCAGTCTATACTTACATGTAATTTAAAGACGGCGGTCGGGTGATTAAAATTTGGCCAAAGTCACAATACATTGTGATAAACTTGATCAAAAATTTGTCATTTAGGTAAGTGTGTTACGGTTTGAATAATAGACCTGTTTCAAAACGCCTATTATCTTTAGTCATATGCAGTTGGTTTCCGCTGGGGTATCAGTGTTTCATATATAATTTCACATTCTTTTAAAATTCAACATTTCCCATACACATACAGTGTGTAAAATTGTAACATTTTGAGACAAAATCTCATCATCAAAAGCCTTTAAACCTACAAGCTAAAACCTAAAATCCAAGAGCATCGGGAGTCTTGAAATTTTAAAGAAAATATTTGAAGAGTACCAGGTAAATAATGTTTGTCTCGGAATTCAGCAACTTTTGTTCATATTTATTGGAATAATAATACTTAAAAAATGTCATATTTTTAAGGCAGTTTTGTCATTCAAATAACATAAAATCCAGGAGCTTCCGGGGGCTTCGCCCCCTGGGTCCCCACCAGGGCTCTGCCCTAGACCCGCTGGGGGCCTCAAAGCGGCCCCCATTTCATTTCATTTTATTTATTCTCATATTGTATAAAACATAGAGAAAATATACAATACATACAATATTATACAAGAAGCAAGAGAGTATACTGTACGCATCAACCTGGAGAGTTGACTCTCTTATTAATAATATTGATAAAACATAAGTTATTAATAACAGCTAATTTATTACATGAAAATAATTCAAAAAATTTGAAAGCATTTGGTCGTCTAAAATACATTGATGGTAAATAAGCTTTTCTATATTCTTTCAATTCCGGACATATCATAATATAGTGATATTCGTCGCCAATGTTATTTTTACATAAATTACAAAATCGTTGATTTCTAGGTACGTTGTTCCATCTGCCTGCCACCCCCTACCTTTTTTTGAATACAGTAAATTAAAATGTAGCTACGCCACTGTCTATCATGCATGCACAATGTACATGCAATGACATTTTACATCCTTGAGCAAGTCATATCAGTGTAAAAAAACAAAACATTGTAAATCCATGCATGGAACAGTATTTATCAATTAATGTCATGAATACATGTACTTGATGTTTTATGACATCTTAAAAAAAAACCCCAAATAACATTCTGCAATCTGCAATATTAATTACTACTCATCAGTTGGATCTATAAGCACTCCTTCTGTTGAAATATTTATACAAATTACTGACTTGTACGTGTATGCTTATACATAGAGAGAGGCTCAAAATGCATAGGTGTATTGCAATTAGAGTGTCTCATATTTTAAGTGCCATATACACTCCAATACGGTCTTAAGTGATGGATGCATTATTCTTTACTTTCTACAAAACTCATAATTTTCTCTTTCTATATTGATACATAGATATTATATCAAGTCTTAATTTGATATTGAAAAGAATGTACACATTTTTTGTAGATCTTGCTGTCGGTCAGAGTAAGATCTAGACCCCATAGTGCCACAGGTGACCATCGTGTACAGTGTAGTTCAGCTGCTCTGCCTGATTGACAATGGAATGGACGCCTGTCGATATCACCAGACCTTGGGAATGTGGGACCAGGCCGTCTAGCTGGCTAAGGTATATCTGTCATAGAAAAGACATTATTTAGTGTACACTGTACTCAGATGGATCTCATGATGTCATATTTCTTGTTGTAATAGGCAACATTAATGAATACAAAACAGTCAGTTTTTAGCTCATCTGAGCTGAAAGCTCAAGTGAGCTATTCTGATCACATTTTGCCTGTCGTCCGTCTGTCTGTCTGTAAACTTTTCACATTTTCAACATCTTCTCAAAAACCACAGGGCGAATTTCAACCAAACTTGGCACAAAGCATCCTTAGGCTAATGGGATTCAAAGTTGTGAAAATTAAGGATCACGCTCTTTTGCAAAGGAAGATACATGTAATTAGGAATTATTGAAAATTTTTATAATTTTTTTAAAATCTTCTTCTCGCGAACCAAAAGGACAGGAAAGCTGAAACTTGTATAGAAGCATCCTCGGGTAGTGTAGATTCAAAGTTGTGAAAATCATGACCCTCAGGGATAGGGTGGGTCTATATTGGGGGGGAGGGGGGGGGTGACTTACATATGAAAACATGTATATAGAGTAAATTTGTAAAAATCTTCTTCTCAAGAACCATTGGCAAGGAAAGTTAAAATCATGTGGAAGCATCCTTAGCTAGCGTAAAATCAAGGTTGTGAAATGGGGGGGGGGGTCAAATTTTTACATAAGAATATATAGAGTACCGGTAACTCTTTAAAAATTATCTTCTCAAGAACCATTTGGCCAGTAAAGCTGAAACTTATATGGAAGCATCCTCAGGTAGTGTCGATTAAAGGTTGTGAAAATCATGACTCCCGAGGGTAGGGTGACACCACAATGGGGGTTTGATTTTTTACATATGAATACTGGTATATAGAGTAGATCTTCTCAAAACCATTAGGCCAGAAAAGCTGAAACTTGTATAGAAGCATTCTCAGGTAGTGTAGATTAAAAGTTGTTAAAATCATGACCCTTGGGGGTAAAGTGGGGCCACAATGGGGGGATGACGTTTTACATAGGAATTTAGAGTAAATCTTTAAAACTCTGACATCTTCTCAAGACCCATTTGGGGAGGAAAGCTGAAATTTGTTTGGAAGCATCGTCAGATAAAAAGATTTCAAGTTTATTCAAATCATGATTCCCCGTGTGTAGGGTGGGGTCACAAGAGGGGGGGGGGGGGCAAATTTTTACATAGGAATATAGAGAAAAATATCTTTAAATCTTTTTCTAAAAAAAACATTTGCCTAGAAAAGCTGTTACCATATATATACTCGCTTATAGGTACGGTTTGTCTATAAGTCGGTTGTCATTTTCCAGCTTTAATTTGAAGATTTTGCTGTTGACTCCCTTATAAGTCAGATCACTTTTTTAGGACAATTGATGTTCAGATACTCTCAATAAAATACCACATTTTATCATACATGTTTTGCGTTCTAAAAAAATTGTCTTTGTTTCACCCCATAATTGCTTTTAGACTATTTCTCTCATGGGTTTATGATGTTAATAACTTTTGATTTTAAATGCCATTATTTTTTATAACAGTAATTACAAGTTGGTAATAGCTTCAAAACTACCAGAGTCCTTTTGAAAATTTGATGATAGTGATTTATTTTTACTTTTATAGTGTAAGCAACTTCAGATAGTAGAGATTCAAGTTTGTTCAAATCACAATCTTTAGGAGTATTGGGGGCCACATTGGGGATTCAGTTGTACAAAAGAAAACATTTTAATTATTCACAAAACTGAAATATTATTATATATGCTTTTACTTATATGCAAGAATTTTTATATATTGTTGATTCTTTAGAATTGTTTAAACTTTGGCCCCTGGACAAATATTTGGCCTTACAAGGGGTTCAAAGTTTGATGTAGGTTTATATCCTGTATATAAACAATTGTTAAGGGTCTTTTTGAGAACTGCAATGCTGAATGTGATATGACTTTAAAATCCTGTTAGAAAAGGGACTTGATTATAAAATTAATATAAGAATATCCAGGGGGAAACAGATTTTTTTGTATAGGATCTACATGTATTATACCACCTTGTCCAAATATTTTGTATTATGACTCCATAAGCTGATTTTATCATGCCTATTAGTGTTGCTCTGGTGAGCGATGTGGCCCGTGGGCCTCTTGGGTTTGAGTTATTGTGAAAATGAACCCTGATCGGCTCTTGTAAGATTTGATACTTAAACACTTTTTTTAAAGTTGGAGAGAGAGAGAGAGAGAGAGAGAGAGATGAAGACAGATAATTATAACAATATTCTGTTGATAGTTTATTGATAGTTGAATGATTACAGTTCCACTTAATGTAGTTTTAAGGTAAGCATGCCTACATTGTCATCTATCTCTATCTGTGTGTGTTTACAGTTTCACTGGTGGAGGCTGTTTACCTGGAATACGCCTGTCTACTGGCCAACCTAGGACTGAGGGCACCTGCCAAGTTCTACTACCAAAAGCCGGCGATAAAGGGAGGCAATTCAAAGAGGAATTCATTCTCTTTACCTAAAAATTGTACCATGTCTGTCAATGATGGAGAAAAAGTGAAATGATGGTCCTTGTTAACTGACAGTAATGGAGAGAATATTTTCTAACAAACAGTTAAAGATGAACAGGTGAAATGATGGCATTGCTACTATCTTTTATTACAGTTAACTCAATGAAAAGATGTGGTATTATCATGTGGTATATTTTATATGCAAGTATTCTTGATTTATGATTTATACAATTCGCCGTACAAATTACAAATTGATCGTTCACTAATTGAAAAGTATCTTAAATTTCCTTGATCATATTAGCATAATTTGCAAAAAACTACATATGTTATGAGTTAAATTTGGCCTCCATAATTCACCATTTTTTTTGTGTTTCAGGTACAATAAAATGTTATGTTATGTTATATTTTAGAAGAGCTAATGTATAATCTATTTGTCACCTATTTATTTGATTTATTTGCACTCACTGGCAGTATATGATGTCAGAAATGACGCTATTTCTATAATTAAATCAAGATCAGTCAAAAATTGACATTTTTCTTATCTTTTTATGAATGGAGAATATAAAGCGCATGCTTGAACAAGGACATTTTTTTGCCACCTATTAGCCTTGGCTAGATTCATCTCTGATTAAAATATTTTGTTTGTTCAAGCATGCGCTCTATGTTTCCGGAAAGAAAAACTACTTGAAAACAAGCTGTTTTATGCTAAAAATGCAAACAATGGTGGGGAAAGGTTGTCTTTATGAATTCATATTTCTAAATTGTGGGCAGTTGAATCAAAATGAACATTATGTAAAAACATCACATATATATCTGTACAAAGAAAACAAAGAATTTCAATAAAATGATGATGTTCATTTCAGGGGGCCATTTTAGGTCCTTATCATATATAGTCCTTTATATGATATTAGATTTTATTAAATTGTAATAATTTAATTCATTACATCTTACCTTCAAAATACCATGACAGAATTTATTTAAAAATTAATGGAAGACCAAATGTAACATTTTATAACTTATGAGCTTATGATATAAGAAGTCAAAATCAGGACAAATCCTATATGTGAATACATGAAAATATCATATCCACAAAATGGTTTTTGAATTACAAGTACTGAAAAGATATAATAATAATAATGATAATATAAATCATCTGCTTCATTAACAGAAGTCTGGAACGTCATGAATGAAACTACCTATAATTGTCATCACCTAGCAACCATTCAGACAGCCTGTACCAAGCTTCAATAACTTCCAAGTTCCCTGCATCACCGTCGACAACTTGGCTTCTGATTTCATGGATGAGGAGTTTGACAGTGGATACTACAGCTTCAGTGACAATGCCTCCATCAATTCCAGTGGCTCCATTTCTCCTAACTCTAGTGCCATGGACCAACTGCAACAGAAGTTTCTTGAGGATTCCAGCCTGAAAAACGAGTGTTCTAACTTTGATGATCTGTGTGTGTACGAGTCCATCATGGATAGTTGTTCAAAACCCTGTGATGTTTTAGAGGCCAGGAACATGTCGTCTGCTGTCATTGTGTCATCTGCCATCAAGTTTAAGCACTCCAAACAACAGTGTCCTGTGTGCGGGAAGACCTACAGAGGAAACACCAACTTGAACTATCACATGGCTACCCACACCGGCATCCGGCCTCACAAATGTTCCATCTGCGGCAAGGCCTTTACCCAGAAGTCCACTCTGCGCACACACTTCCGGATTCACACAGGCGAGAAACCGTAAAAGTGCCGGACCCGTGCATTTGCGGACTACTCCACCTGCATGAAGCATGAGCGGACCCACAGCAGGGAGAAGCCATACGCATGCCCAGAGTGTGGAAAGTGTTTTGCCCAATCCGGAAATATGCTCCGACATCGGCAGACACACAGGAAAAACTGAAATTCCACAGGAACGTGTCATCTCCTGTCATTGTGTCATCTGCCGTCAAGTTTAAGCACTCCAAACACCAGTGTCCTGTGTGCAGGAAGACCTACAGAGGAAACACCAACTTGAACTATCACATGGCTACCCACACCGGCATCCGGCCTCACAAATGTTCCATCTGCGGCAAGGCCTTTACCCAGAAGTCCATTCTGCGCACACACTTCTGGATTCACACAGGCGAGAAACCGAAAAAGTGCCGGACCTGCACCCGTGCATTTGCGGACTAATCCACCTGCATGAAGCATGAGCGGACCCACAGCGGGGAGAAGCCATACGCATGCCCAGAGTGTGGAAAGTGTTTTGCCCAATCCGGAAATATGCTCCGACATCGGCAGACACACAGGAAAAACTGAAATTCCACAAAAAGTGCTTATACATTATAGAATACATTCAAGAAAGTGAGAATATTTACATTCTGAATCCCTTGTGTTGTTTTTTAGAGAGTTTGTTATTACTGCATGAAATCAGTATTATTCATTTTTCAATGTATATGTATTGCATTATGTTTTATGTATTTTAACATGTGGAATGTTCATGTAAATGTATATAGTACATTGTACTTGTAATTGTGTTTGACTGTTATGTATTTTGTAAAAAAAAAACCAACAAAAACGTCATTTCAAGATTTTCAAATGGATATTTATTTTTTCAAAAGAAATTGAGACCTAAATATGTACATTTTCAATACCAATGAACATTTTAAAAGTAAAAATTATGAGACATTTTTTAAAAAAGTCCATTATTAGAATGAAACAAAAATTCATTTGAATGTGACATTTTTCCATACAGATCTCCCTTCTGCCAAGAATTATCCCCAGACCCTCTACAGGTTCACTGCACACTGAGGGGTTCTTATACCATTGTACTTTTGTGCAGTCAATCTTCGAGTTATCCGCCCTTTAATGTATAGTAAAATATTATGCGGTCTTCTAAGTTGATCTTTAAAAAAACTTTAAAGAACTATTAGTGATAAGGGCCTTTAATGGCATTAGAAAATGAACATCATCAATTAACAATATGTTAATCTTGCTTTCTTTGTCAGATAAACATGTGAAATGTTTTCATGATTTTCATTTTGATTTATAGGCCAACAATTTTGAAAAAAATGACGTGAAAAATGTTGTTTTCCCACCAATTTTGCAATTTAGCGTAAAACCGCTTGATTCGGGAGGGGGAGGGGGAGGGGGAGGGGGGTTGTCGATCTTTCAATATATGTAAATGTTTCTGTTTCCAGATGGGGGGGGGGGGGTGCGTATGTTTTTCAAAATGTACATGTAAAAGTCACTTGAATCTACTTTAAAATAAATTATGGTACTACTCTGGTGTTTCTACCACGTCTGTTATGTGTTTATAAGTAACGTATTTAGTGCGTTGGCAGCCAGCGGACCCAAAATATAGGACTGTCGTGTATTACAGCAGATACCTGCATGTAAGCGGGTATGACAATTCTGTTGAGTTTTGAAATATTCTAAGACTTTTAACATGACGTAATATTTACATTGAGTGTATAGTTTCCCTTCCGATTGAATTGAAAATCTGCAACGTTCAATATTTCTTGTGAATACACATAGCCTATTCATGCGCCATGAGCACAAATTTAAACGTCATCACGTATTTTGAGAATATTTATTATTGTAATATTAATTGAAATATTCAAAATTACATGAACAATTTGACATGTACCAAAGGAAAATGATCGTTTGATAAAATCTAACGCGCATTATATTCAATTTGTCTGCACCGCTTGGTGTGTTATAGGACCGACAACATCCAAAAATTTAAGTGCATGCCGTTTTTTCAGACGTTACTTGCTCATATATATTAACGGTCTTTTTGTGGGCTCCGTCTTTTCAGGTTAATGTCCTCTTCCTAATTTACAAATTATCTCACCAATAATTCCACTGAAATAGTTTTAAGTAAATACAATTTTTAAGCTGTTAAAAATGATCCCGAGTATAAGTTTTAGGAATCCTCCCTCTCCAATTTTCAATTTTTTCTGATTATATATATAAATGATTTATGATAAATAGTTAGAACTCATTTTTCTCTTATTAAACGGTGTAAAAAAGTAAGATGACGACCATTAAATTCTGAGGGGGGGGGGGGGTAATAGTAAAAGTGCCTAAAGATTATTCAAATGTACCATCACGGAAACAAATACTGGCCCTTAAAATAATAACAAATCTAATTTGAAAAGCCTTGTTTTACGTACATTTGCTCAGTCTCAGAGGAATGAATAATGGTAAATGTGTGTCTAGAGCTATGGCGATAATGATTTTAATGAGTTCTATGGATTCCAATTAGACTATATATTAAAATGAGCATTGCTTTTATAACACACATATGATCGAATAACATTTCCGTTCATTTAAAATTGGGCTAAAGAAATAACTTGCTTGTATAGATAGTGATAGTTGGCACATACGTTGAAAGTTACATGTATCTCACAATATCTTGGTTTTATCAAATTAATAAATAAAAACCTGTACGTGTTACTTTGATTAGCATCTAGAATTTATCAAAATTAATAACTTTAAATTGATTGTAAAATAAATCTCTCTCTCTCTCTCTCTCTCTCTCTCTCTCTCTCTCTCTCTGTTCGGCACTTTCAAATGGAAACCATAATACGCATTTGATGTTTTGACAATGTGCCGTTATAAATACTTAAACTTAGACAATGGCTTCAATGTCTGTCACCACAAGCAGCTAACTGTTGTTTTAAGGATTATAAAGATTTTGGAATATTGTTTACATAATAATAGCGGTAGTTGTAACCATGAGCATGTATTTCTAAAAGTATTGAACTGAATAAAAAAAATATAATTATAAATTAACATACATGTAATATCTATTTCCAAAGTGATATTGTTCATACAATAGTTGGGGGAGGGAGGGGGTGTAATTAAGTTCACTTAATAATTACGGTATATCACAATAATCCTAGTGCTTATAGTTGTTGTAAGACAATTGTTATTTCATAACATTTATGAGTCAACTTTATCAGATAGAACAAACAACACTATATAAATAGTGCCTCTTTGGGAGGGTAACAGTTGTAATTGACACCCCTCAATAACCATTGTCAAGCCACGCGAAGCGGAGGTTGACAATGGGTTTTAGGCGTTTCAATTTCAACTGTTACTCTCCCAAACAGGCACTATTCATTTTATTATACTGAATGTTTTGATATAAAAAAAAATATTTTTGGTAAATTAAGATGGTTCACCCCTACCAACCCCGCACGACGAGCTAAAATTCCAAGTGGCATTGACATCCACATCTATCAAAACATTCACATTTTGGGCAATTCAGTAACATATGAGAATCATTTGATGGCACAAGGTAAAAGCTTGACTATGTTTGATCGTATAAATTAAGAAAAGTCAATTAAATTATTGTTAATGTACATGTACACCAGTACGTGAGTTAAACGAAAGAGGCTCAAGAACCGAATCTTCTTGAAATGAAGTTTTGGTCTGACATCATGATGACTATTTCGTTTAAGATTTCAATCGATCGATAAACGGGACGTGTAGTCCTGTCCGTTTTTACAGAGCTATGAATTACAATCAATTTCCGTAAGAAATATAGGGAATCATACGTGGTGGATGTAAAAACATATTGCAATATAGTTTTGTTTTAACACAGTGGCGTCAGAAGAAAATTGAAGGGGGGGGGGGGCTTGACTAATCATCAGAAATCTTGACAAGGCAAAAAAAAGGCTGATTCCCTAAATGATAAAATTCCTAATCCGTGGTGCTGGTGGGGGGGGGGGGGGGTGGTGGGGTAAGCGTACTATACCTATTACTCCAAAAAAAATCTTAAACACCTACCAAAAACTTAATATTACCAAAATCATAAAATTCCTAATCCGTAGTGGGTGGGGGTGGAGGATTTTCAATATAACTCTTAATATTTCTTTATTTTCATTTCAATTCGGAAATGTCGGGGCTGACCCATTCTCGATGCTATGTGCCTTGTGGTTAGGTTTAATTTTGTAAAAAAAAAAAAAAAGGGGGCAGCCCCCCCCCCCCCCCGGTTCCGACGCCTATGTAACACATAATAGTAAATAATGAACATGTATGTGCATGGTGTTTGAACTTAATTTGAAATACATGTACATTTAATGAAAAAAAAAACCACTTTTATTTGAAACCTGCTGGAATTAGAACATTGATAACACAGACTATCATAAGGTACCTATTTATATTTTTTTTTCAGCACAGTTTGGGTTCTAATAAACTTGGCATTTTAATGCTGTGGGGTTTTTTTTCAAATGGCATTAATGCGTTGCATTTCAAGTTTTTATTTTTGGGTCCTTTCTTGGAATATTTAGCAACTTAATAATTATATACATGTAGTTATATAATCAAAATGCGTTGATATTATTTTTATCAATACAATTCATTTTTTTCATTCGGGCGTGCAAATGTAACCTCAAAGAATATTGGGGAATAAGATGGCGAAACTGCCCATTTGGTTTAATCGTAAAATACAATTTCAAATTTAACATTTTTTAAATTAAATATATGTGATATGTTATAATATAAGTTTACAAAAGGGTAATTTCTAACTATATTCAATTTGAAATATTTCAAAAAACGATAAGAAAAAAATAATAAATCCCTAAGTTTTGGTGGTATCGAACTCCCAACCTAAAAAGACAAGTTCTATAAAGCTCTAACCACTGAGCCATTTCATTCACAACAAAGTGCGTTGTTTAAATGCTATATGAGACGTAAGCCACACATTTACGGACTTGTATTAATTTTTTAAAATGTTCAATTGTTGGGTTACAAAATTACATTTTTAAAGTAAAATGGGTCATCTCTCTACATTTTTGTTGATTAAAATTGGTTGAAATTCCATTAAAACGCATATATATAGCTTATGACAAAAATATGGAGCTTACGCGTAGACCCACTCTAGAGAAGTTATAAAAATGACACTATTTGGAGGTTTTGACGCGCATACGCCAGTTTAAATCAATCTATTGCAAGTATCTAAAATATTTAAGGGTTACAAACCGATGTTACGTTAAATATACATTGTTTTTACTTATTTTTTTTTAAAAAAGTATCAGATTAAATGATATTTTAATTTGCAGTATCTACTAGTAATCATTCCTCGTATGGGCATTTAACAAGCCATATTCACCCATCTTCTTTAAACTATTATACACAACATGCAAGCACCTGCCGTTATAGAATTTTCTCCTTATAACAAAAACCCTATATCTAATAATAAACAACTGTATTAATATACTCTGTCCCGAGTTTTTGCTTCCACCACTTTTCGATTGATATTTCAATAATAATAAATACCTTTGTGCTCAAACTACGTTTATCCATTAATATGAAAAATGTCCTGATTATCTGTTTTGAAACGCCCCCTCTATCGCTTCAGGTTTCAATACACACCCCAAAATAGAAAGTCTACGGGGATTTTGCATTGCATCAGCCATTAATAGGCCCGGATGATAACGTTGAAAATTTGCACGAGGTGTCCCGAGTACTTCCGAATGGAGAAAAGATGTAAACATTTCCAATTATAAATCTCCATAAAAAATTTGTTTTCGTTTCTGTGAAATTTTATGAGTGAACAGGGATAATTTGTCAATGAAGATATCTTGGGATATTTTCTATTTCATTGATTTCAACTGTACTTCTTTCACAGGTATGTGTATTTTTTATTAAAAATCATCAAAAAGTGATGGAAGCAATAACTTAGGAAAGACTATAGATATGGGGTATTTATTAAGAGAAAACTTTTATAACGTCAGATGGCTGTGTTACACATATCTTTAGTGAATGTGTACACTTTTACCTTGTTCAGAGTGTGTAATAGAGACATTCTTTTCGAATAATTTATGTGGCTCTGAAAAGAGCCGTTTCTTATTTATGGCAAATGTTGATAGGACGGTAGCTGTGAAATCATTGGACCATGACATCTCCATCCTCTTCCTCTTCTTCTGAGTCACGCCTGACTTGTTGCATCTCCTGAGCTTTGATCATGGCGTACTCGTAGTAAACGTTGCGTAGACCCTCGATTGCCGCCAGGCGCAGACGTAGAGAGTACCGGAAAGAACGTCGACCGGAGGCGTGCGCCATTCGGTATCGTCTGCTGGCGGAGGAAAGTTTCTCGTTGAGCATCACAATCTGGAGGCAGGCTTTCCTAAAGTAAATCTCGGAGTGGTCCAATCTCTTGGCTAACTGCATCACGTTGGCGGAAGACATTCTGCTATTGTTGTCAACTCTCTGGGGAATAATATGGTTTTTTGTGTCGATACGGTTTTTATAAGGATTTTGTCGGGGTTCCTTTGATAAGGCTTCCTCTTATGAGCGGTCTGAAATACCGCGACAAATGGCGCCGATGTCGGCATTGCGTTCCGTATCAAAGCCGCTATCTTATCTGTCTCGGAAACACTTTTAAAAATGGTTTTTAACAATGTCACAATGAACCGCCACAATCTTGAGATAAATTCTGATTTTTAGGGTAAAAAATGGTAAAGCAAGTTCTCAATGTATATTCATTCAGGATATGACCGAAAAAGTTATTTCAAAGTGAAACCATATAAAGTATTATTTTTAAGAACAAAAATCAAAACAAGGACTGAAGATATGGCCTAAAATTTGAAACCATCGAAATAATTTAAATTTTGCAAGCTAGATCTGAAAAAATTGTCAAGTGTTATATAGAACCAATTTTTTTAAATTGGATTCTGTATAAGATTATGAATTATACTTTTAATATTACATGTAATTTACATAAGTAGTTCCATTGATTTCTATATAAGTTTTAAGTTTGAAAATATATTTCATACTTGTTGTTAAAACAACTTGTTTTACAATTATGCAACAAGAAAGTTCTAATTCTGTTGTTATGAAAGCAAAATTTTAAGAATAAATTTTTCATTTTATTTGTTATATTTCCATAGAAAATCAGTAACAGACATAAAAAGTCCCTAATAAACTTAATCGATTTTCCTAAGTAATAGAAAAAAATTCTAATGTATTTTATCATGTATAAACTTGTTTTTATTTTTTTTAGCGATACTGCTAAGTTTATGTATTTTTTTTCATTTTCCACATGTTTACTCAGTAAAATAAACACTGAATGTTGAAAGGGACTACTTTACATTGATAAAATATCGATAGATTTTTTTAAATGCTTAGTAGTTCTAATACAAATGTAGTTACATTCAATTACGGTCTTCATATATTCCACGGGAGAAACTTTTTTTTGGGGGGGGGGGGGGGTTAGGGGCAGTTCGGTTTTTTCTTTCAAAACATTGTACCTTGTCTACGGCAAATCTTACTCTAGGCCTGTTCCCGTTCTGTAACGTTTACGCTATATATGTACGCGTATAGCTTGCTTTATATTTCATATTTTGGAAAGAAAGATAAATGATGGGGGACCTTAAAAAATATCAATCCACCCGTAATCAAATTCAATGATGTACTGGTAATTGAACTGTATATCTTTAACCGCCCCCCCCCCCCCACCTATCAAACCCAGTTACAACCGAGTTAATCACCTGGGCAGAACACCCCAACCCTCCTCTGTGTAACATTGATGTTCGGGACTTTTTTTTTTTTAGTCACCCCAAATTAAATATTTCCGTTGTACCCTACAAATTACCAAAAACATACTACGTCTAAAATCATTATAAATGTAACTTTTAGTAGCCCCCCCCCCTCCCCCACGGATTAGGAATTTCATGATTTGGGGGGGGGGGGGAAATGGGTAGGTAAGATTTTTTTTTATTCTGGAAGTATAGGTATTCTCCCCCCCCCCCCCCCACGGATTAGGATTTCCATGATTTTGGGAATTAGTTTTTTCCTTCCTCAATATTTCTGAGGATTAGTCTACCCCCCCCCCCCCCCCCCCCACTTTCAATTTGCTTCCGATGCCAGTGTGTAGTAGATAAATACTTAAATAGAACAGCGCTTTGTACAATAATTAATATGCTCATACATTGTAATATTCTCCTGAACGTAGCCTAGTCACGGTAGAATTATTCTCTCTATAGCCTAAGGGGGTTAAGGGTGAGGGACCGCATTCTTTGCGAGTGGAGGGGGGGGGGGGGGGTACATTTCAAGTCGGGTTCGTAATACAGAGACCAGTCGTCTGGATGATGATGGTGGTAATTTTTTCTTAGTATGCAAAGATGATCTTCATTTGTTTCTACTTCCTTGAAGGGGTTGTAATGGTCGAATGTGAAGGTACACACAGCACTCTTCAGCCATTCTCCAGAAATTGTTCCAAATATGGGATTGCTTTCAGTGAAAAATGAACTTTTGATATTCGTGTTTTAATTGTAATAATATTGAAGTACAACTATTCGCCGATATAAATATGAAATTTGACTCACCAAAATTTCTTCGTTTACGAAATATTTGATTTTGAAGACCATACTAAAAACCCTGTTACGGAAGTCAGAAGTGAATTATTGCAACTAATCCTCGGCCTGTACAATAACAGTAAACTTCACTAGCCACTTTGTTTGATATCATATTGAATACGAATGACATATTTGACAGAATCATGAAGAATTTAAATTTAAGGGGAACATATTTTCAAAAATATCTTTATTTTAAGAAAATCTTTATTTTCAACAATAAAAAAGAAAATAATGCATCATCTTTCATTCAAGTTCAAATGTAAACTAGAAACAATTTCATATGTTCAATGATTTTAATTAAAATATTGAAACAACAGAACATTAATATAGAGATGTTGAGAAATTGTACATCACAAATTGATGTCAGAGGGATTTTTAAAGATAATGGCCCAAAGTTACGGAAGTTAGCAAATGACCTTTTTCTTGGAGAATATTTTTTCCAATACATTTTACAACCAAATATTAGCGAATAAAAATCAAAAACAGGTTATTCATTGTAGAAAATACATTTTTAACTTAATAAGCACGCTTTTTAACAAATTTCTTTCCTCTAATTAGTATGTAATCAACATTACATTGATTTAAAAATGTTGACATGAAATATCGGTCTAAAATAGTAAAATACCTAATTGTATTAAAATTGCATGCTCTGATGGATGTACCAAACACAATTATGAAATATACCGGTAAAAAGTCAAACATATAAATCAGTTGTCTTTTTATATTTGATAAAAAGCTTGGATGGTTCGTTACGGATGTCAGAGATTATCATTTCACAAATATCTACTCCTATGATGTTTTAAATAGTCATGAAATTTATTGGTTATATCTTCCTAAACTTCCTTTTTTATGTGGAGGAACTGGGGTCTTATCCCCATTAAAATATGGATTGACTGAATCCACATCTCACCTTTTTCGGACTTTCACTTATGTTTCTCCATGTTTGCCTGCTTTGCATTAATGTATATACGCATATAATGTATTAATGCATATATATACATATGTATATGCATTGTTACTAATAAGTCAACTAAATAAGGTCTGTTTTTCGCAAGTATATATAAACTCTTACTAGTTTAAGTTTCGGGTATTAGTTCTTAAAAAACTGACATCCGTAACTAATCATGTTTAGAAAAAAAAATCATGAACAGAGTATTTATCAAATATTCTGATCCGGGAATAATACCATTTCGATATAAACATGCATGCATATTAATACAACCTTGAAAAGCCAAATATATTTTGGTCACCTGATATTTTTTTTTATTAAATCACATGTTGTAGAAAACAATAAGCTTGATGCACTATATTTCAATACAGTAAACTTTAAATAGCATATTATGCTAATATTACATGAAAAATGACCACTTTGTTGATTTTAAAACATAAGAATAGATTATCTGTCGTGGAAAATATACATAAGAAGCACTGGAATGAACAGATGCCAAATCTGTTTTTCCCCTGATATCCGTAACGCTGCAGCAAATATTTAAAAAATATTGTCAAATGATAAATTGTCTTAGGTGAATTGGTTTTAATCTGCAACTGATATATCTCTTGCAAATAAAAATAAACTAAAACAGATAAATCCACACATAATGATTCATATTTTTTCGATAGTTTAGCACACTCTCATCATATTTTTCTCAAAAATGCACTTTGTATCAAAATATTAATTGCTTCAGTTAAGAATATCAACATTCCTTTACTTTCTAAACTCATGTTCTGTTTCGCTGAACAATCCAAATTATTATCGATGGAAAACCGAGCCCTATATCACTGATTGAAAATACTGTTACGGATGTCATACGTTACGCCGGTCAGGGGTTTTAGTAAATTTTCCTCTCACTGTACCATGCTATTACATTATTTTTCTACAGATGATGATAGATAGCTTTGGAACACTGTGTTCTCGAAAGGCATCATGAATAAGTTTTTCAAATGCCATGAATTTAGTTGAAAATTGCGTTACGGAAGTCAGGCTTTGAAATGCGTCAAACTCAATTTTCAATTATATAATCGATGATTTAAAAAACGCATAGATTTTCGACTGTAAATTGTATATATTTTTCTTTTAATATGCCTATGACATTCAATTACTATAATATCAATAGATATTGTTTTGAATATCATCGCTTACTTTTAAGTCAAACACGTGTTACGGAAATCAGGACGGTTTCAGCGACAATATATAAATCGGGGGGAAAAAAGAAAGAAAAGATTGTTATCAACAGGTGTTTACTGACAAAACACGCTATGTGATGCTGAAATAAAAAATGAGTTTTAATTGTCTCTTTCATCACCGTAATGCTGTTTAGTATTGCAGTAAAATTGAAATATTCACGTGCGACATGCTGAAAAATACACAAACCGATTTTTTATTGAAATAATTTGACATTATTTGACACTTCAAATGCATATTGTTTGGTATCAAAATTTGTAATTTTTACTGTAGATATCTCCTGAGAAAAGTATCAGCCAAATACATTAAACGGCAAATAATAATTTTGTGATGAATGCTGGCGACAACATTATATCATAATTGGAACCATTTCTGGAGAATGGCTGTCTTGAGTCCCGTTCTTGTTGGAAGCCTCTGCCTTTCCATGTCGGTCACAGCCTCTGCTCCTGATGACTCCGAAAGACATTTCAGCTGTTTTGCCCAATTGATTGAAGTAGTCTGTGGGAAGCTTTCTCTCAGTCTGCTCTACTGCATTACAGTATGTAAAAGCACAGGAATGACAATATCCATGTTGTTTAAATGATAAAGTTGCCTCCCTTTGACTAGATGACCATCTAGTAGATCTTTTAATAATTATGTAATTTTTAAACTTTACATACATACTGCATGGCTTATAAATCATTCCAATTATTTTGATACAAGTTAAATGCATGGATTTTAATCTATGTTTCATAATCCCAGATTACAAATAGTGAATTAAATGTAGTTATTAATAAATGGTCTTAATTTTGCAAAAGTAATTGAGCATAATTTTTTTTTAATAATGTCGGTTTACAAAATGTTTTGTTTCACTTTAAGGTGCCCACTACCAAGAAGATAATGGTGCCCCCAGTCACTAGACTATTTCTTCCTCTCTGATGCTGACGGTGGATTGTTGACCATGCAGTTCCGTCATTTCAGGAGACAATTAAAATTTTGTATGCACAAGGTATAATTCACAAAGCTTGCATTAATGCAGCCTTGTTGTGCGGCATAGAATTTGGTTTAAAGCCATAGGAATGCCCTTTCTCAAATATTTGCATGATTCAAATAGAGCGTAAAAATTATCTCCCAATTATATCAACAGCAGGGGTTTAGAGAAATGGAATAATAAATTATTTGTTTAATCATCATCCTTCCATATTCCATTTAATTCAATAGAATATATTCTTGCTAATTAATGTACTCAATCCAGAATTAACAATTTTGCATCTTAAATTGACATTTAATGATCAGTCATTTTAGCATCTCTACCTGAAATTTGGGTAAAATCCAGCCTTTTTTAAAAGCTTATGTATATTAAAACAAGCACTTTTTTTTCATATTTCACATGTATTTTACTTGCTACAGTCATCAAATAGCAGTCAAATCATCTCAGATATCACTGTCAGCCCACACTCATAACTGCACTCGCTGAGAGAGAGAAAAGAGCCTAGCTAGCTCATACCTGATCACTGCTCCACTGACCACAGATAGGCAGTATAACTGCTGCTTCAACGAAGACAAATTGGTACCGGTACTTATATGTACAAACTTTGTACTTTCATTTGATATATAATATAATTCCTCTCCCTCTTTTAAATTAAATTACTTGTTAGCATGACAATTGGATAATTGCTGACCCTGCAGGCGCCACAGTTTTGACGCCATCATGTGGTTGATGTCAAATTTAAAAGGCTAGTTGCTGATGAACAATACATTGATTTCTTTGTTTAAAGTTTTATTTAAAAACATTAATTATCATAAAGCATTCATAAGCAGTATCATGTATATCTATGTCAATATACTCATTGTCTAAATACATTTTTAGAAATCTTGTAAGCAGTTCTGGAAAATCATTCAGATAAAAACACCAAGGGACAAAATATATTTCACACAAGGATTTTGTAAAGTTAGAACAGAAGATACAAGATTAGCAGGAAATCAAACATCTACTCTAATTCTAAAGGTTTAAAGGTAAGTCAAAACAGTTGTCTCATTGGATATGAATTCTGATTGGGTTAATATACTGGTATCACTCCTCTATATAAGTAATGGGCCTCAGTCCCTTTGTGGTCTCGCTCCATTGCTGGTAAAGAATTGAGTGCTACCTGTCTGTTAACCCATTATGTGTAATTAAAACATGTCACACAGAGTTTGCTGATAACCACATGTAACAAATACAGTCCATTCATTCTAATGTAACAAACACAGATTATAGACACAGTAAAACAGTCACTTTATATATACATCTATAAATAGAAAAAGGAGTTTGTCTATATGTAATATACATGTACATAGAATCACTTGATTTACATGTGATACATAAACACAGTTTGTTTACATGTAGTATATAAACATGGCCTGTTTTTTTGAGATGTAATATCAATATAAATATGATATATAAAGATATAAAGACTAAAGAAATGGAATGATTAACTCATGACAACCTAACACAGATACAGTTAGACAGTCTGTTTACATCTTGTAGACACGGTCAGTGTATGTGTGATACATTAAATTATCCACACACAGCGTGTTTACATCTGATACACAGCGAATGATGACATGTAATGTTTACATTATATCTACACACAGTATGTAATATATACTTATACGCTTTGTTTACATCTAATTGATACAGTTAGTTGATTTACATGTAATATTGGATTTTCTTCACTTTACCTTCGTAGTACTCGGCCACAAAGAGGTTGTCTCTGGTGTCCACACATAAACCCCGTGGAAGCCGTAAATGACAGTTGTCAATGAAGCGGAGGAACTGTCCGTCCTGATCCAGGATGTGGATACAGTGGTTGTTATAGGTACAGTCTGCTGTCAGGATCCGACCCTGGCTGTCTGTTGTGATGCCATATGGATCAAATGATCCCTTGGTAGTAAAGGGAGGACCAGTGTAGGTAAACCGGAGTTTCCCGGCATGATTGACCACCACTACTGCACGGGCTCCACGGTCTGACACACAGATATCCAGGTTTCTGTTCTCACTGATGTGTTCATTAATGTAACCAGATGAATAGAGAGGTTGTCCTTTGTCATCGTACTGAATACTTTGTTTCTCTGTGGAGCCAGAGTAACGCACAACTTTTGATTGTTTTCTATCATCACTGACCATGACAACCAGGAGGTCACCAGAGGAGGTACCACAGACACCGAGAGGTAACCACCCCCGTAGTCTGATCACTGTCTGTATCTGTGTATTCTTCACTATGTTCACAGTTCTATCACTGTAATCATTATAAACTAGATCCCCACTCCTTGTCACTGCTATGTCGTATGGATACTTCCCTGACTTGGTTTGGATGGACTTCACTCGTTCTCCTTGGAGGTTGTAGAGTTTCATCATGTCTTCATCACCACACGTCCAGATCTCTGTATCATTCACACACATCACACGATATACTCCATCCTCATACTCTGTGTCTATAGCTGTGATGACCCGGGGTACATCCATCAGTGACCGGTCTGGGGGAGAGGACTCGGCTCCCTGGGGCAGCATGCTGTAGTCTTGTTCCTCTGTTGTAAAAGATAATGCTGACAGAGAACCAAACTGTTTAATCAGCTGATCTGTGTGGATTTTCTGAGGCCTAAAGTTTGGTAAGGACACTTTGAGTTTAGGAGGCAATCTTCTAAATTCAGCATTCCTGGATTTGTACTCAGAGACAAGGCAGACATCTTTGGAGTTCAGTAACTTCTTCAGTTCAGCAATGGTCTGTGTGATTTCAGAAATGGTGTGTGTGATTTCATCTTCCTGTTTATTTAGGATGACCAGGTGTTTGGATTCCATTTCCTCCAGGTTAGATTTCAGGTTTGTGATAATGGTGTCTATTTCTCTGTGCCAGACTTCTCCTTTTTTGTCAATTGCTGTTGTCAATTTCCGGGAGTTTTTACTCAGATCAGCTTTCTGCACTGGGATGTCTGATGCAATCTCTTTGTATTTAGGATAAATGAATTTTTCTAATTCTTGCAAATCTTTTTGTAAAATTTCTGTTTTTCTTTCAAAGCTTTGGAAAATGTCAATTTTTTTATGTCCTGAATGTTTTCCAGATGATACACACTTTGCACAAATAGGAATGTCACATTGTTCACAATGGAGTTCACAGTGTTTGGTGGGGTGTTTTCTACATTTAGGATTGTCCAGAGAGGTTAAATATTGTTTAAGTGGAACCACTTTATGAACTTTAGAGGAATCAGAGAAATGTTTCTCCACACAGTCTTTACACAGATGTATATGACAAACTTCACAGTACATGGGGGCCACAGAGTACTGACACAGGGTGCAGCGTACAACATCCTGGGCGCTGTTCCAGGGGTCCATGATAAGGGATCCCTTGTAAGTATAGGGGAACTCAACCTGGAAAGTAAATTCAGTATGTATATATGATGTATACATGTATTATCTTGGTTTGATTAATGTGTTATTATATTCAAGATTCAGATATATTCCATTTCATGGATAAAATTTATATCTGTGTTGAGTCATGCATGTATAAGTATTTTTTTTTATTTTTCATGACTGATTACAAAAAAAGAATGAATTTAAACATAAGAAAATATTAGTCCAAAGATTTTAGATTATCAAGAAAACACAATAAGAAAGTGGATTATAAAACTTACCTAACGTTACCCCATTGGTAAACTTCAGGTCTTCTTGATCCAACATGGCGGGCGTCAGGTGTTTATTCTTCCTGGTCGGTTGCTACCTGTGCAAGATCACGTGAATGAATTTAATGCCAGGTAGTAATTTGTGTCTGTGTATGTGTTGGTTCAGAATTCAGGTCACTTATTGTTGGGAAGTTTAAATAGATCTGACATTTTTATCAGTATTAGGTAAAGGGTAATATATTAATTTTTATTATGAGAAAAATTTAACGTCTGGTGCCTGTGTGCTGAAGATATTAAAATCAGCTTTAAAATGTAGGCTATTTTTAGTTTCAAAGAAATAGATTTTGTTTCTTATGATCTTTTTCTTAAATCGACATTTCTGTAAAAGCTGGTGTGGTGTAATGGTGCACACATTCCTTTGGGATTGAAGAGTGGGTTCAAATCCCATCATCAGCATACAAATGTAGAGACTTATATAAATTCATGTTAAATTAATGTTTAATGGTTGAATAATTAATGTAGCAAAAAATACAGTAATTAAAGGTTGCATGGTCATGAATTTTTTTGAATCTACATGTAGCAGTACGATGCGTCCTAATTATCACCGTACAATTATTTTCTTCTTTTTTTTGGGGGGGGGGGGGGGGGCTAGACTTATCAGAAATCTAGAAACCAGAAGTTATGTCTAACTTGCAACAAAAATGGAAAAAAAATGATCAACATTATGCAAATTTGCATTACCCATATTAAAAAAAGCATTTATAAAATCATGATAATTTAATTACAGAAAACAGATTCTTTTTGAAATTAAGAAACAGTTGCAATTTTGTCTAATTATCTGTTCTAGTACATGTACAATACTACAATTAATTTTCAATAATGCCAGAATTGATGACTTTACTATGGTAGAGAGCAGAAATTTAGAATCTGAAACACAGTAATTATAAAGAAATTAAAACAACGGTAAGACTTCAGCAAGACTTTCATTAGGAATTGTTAAGTCAGCGATGTGGCACGTGGGCCTCTGGTTTCCGGAACTTTTCAATCCACTCGGTAGGTTTTTATTTTACGAAATCCAAAGATGGCGACTTACATTGAAAACATGCGAAAACATTTTCAGCAAAACAAGAGAATACGAGAGCACACGGCGCACGACTCCAAAGTTCACTCCGTGGCGTGGAGCTGTGACGGGCGGCGCCTGGCCTCGGGGTCCTTTGACAAAACTGTTAGCGTTTTCCAGCTAGACAATGACAGAGATCGAATGGTAGGGTGCTGGAGTGTTGCACTGTAAACATGGCTTAGGAAAAATAATTCCGAATTATAGGTGTCATAACACCGTATTTCACTGAAAGTTTGAAAGTTCACGTCAAAAAATGGCTGATGCAAAATAATTCCGGAATTCTCCTTTGAATTTGGGGCGTATCCGCACGTCACAGGAGCTGATTTTTATGAGATGAAAAACAATGTGTAAGAGGTCTAACTATCCCAGTTTTGTAATAAATCGAGGTCATTTAATTTAACTTTGATGCGTGTTGTTCCGGAGGGGGGTGAAAAGGCCCGGGTTGATTTTCAAGCACATGTGTAACTTCGAGGTAAACAAAGTCTCACGCCTTGCGGGATGCACGTGTGTATTTTGCAAGAAAATTGTAAACGAAGTGTTGTTTAGAAAGATGTCAAGGGGATTTTTCCGATGAATTCGTTTTGAATTTTTAATTTGTATCTAAAGTTGTGCAATTTTGGTTAGAATATATTAGTAAAATTTAATACTGTAGTGACACCTATAGGCCTATGTTTTTTGTTTTGATTTTTTGACATGCTTGTTGCATAGTTTAACACAAAAATCTACTGAATGATTTTTGTCAATTTTGAGATAGTAAGGTCACAAAAAATGGAACTGGAAATTGGGTTGTTTTAGCATGATGTCAATTATGTACAAGGATATATCATGCTCAAAGTTAATGTTGGAAAACAACTTAAAGATCTGTTTATGCATCTAAACTATTTAAATTGAGGTTGTATGGGACACCTCCATATTGTGACGTATTGTTTATCGAAATAAACAATAAAATGAAGTGTAATTATATAAGTAATTTCTTTCCCAATATTGTCACCGAACATCGGTAGCTCAGTGGGTTAGAGGGTTTACTACAAATCTTTAAGTCATGAGTTCAAATCCTGCTGGGTGTTTTACATTTTTTACCTCTTCAAATATTTTTAAAAGCTATTTTTTTTTATTAAATATTGTAAAATTTTAAAATTCTAAGCTGGTGAAAGTATTCTTTTTAGAATTATAATATATTTTTATCCACATTGATATTGACAGGTGTCCCATACCACCTTAATATTTTTTCAAACATTGATTAGTCTGACAATTATTTTTGGGTCTGTCTACAAATTCTATAGGTCAAAGATTGCACATTTCGTGGACATAGCGACAGTGTTGACCAGCTGTGTTGGCATCCAAAGAATCCGGATCAGTTGGTGACAGCTAGTGGAGACAAGACAATACGAATCTGGGACGCCCGGACCAATCGTTCTGTGGCCACTGTCAATACTAAAGGTAAAACAACGGTTAATTCCATGACCCAGGAATAATTGATCTATAGACATTGACAATACTTACTTTGAGATAAAACAGCTGTTAACGTGGTTAATACAAATGTACAGGGACTTTTGGACACTTCAATAAATGTATGTGAAATTCCATTGATTTTTTAGCTCACCGAGACGAAGTCAGGGGGAGCTTATGCTATACCCTCGGCGTCGGTGTCGGCGTCGGCGTCCGGACCTGGTTAAAGTTTTTGTTGCAGGTCCTGTATCTAAGCTATTACTTGTCCTATCTTCACCAAACTTGCATGGATGATGCATCTGGACCTACTTATGGACTTGAAAGACTTGGATGCTGAATCTGAGTCCTAAATTTCAGATGCTGGAGGAGGTTAAGGTTGTTGGACCAGGTTAAAGTTTTTGTTGTAGGTCCCCTTTGATAGCAATATCTAAGTTACTGCAGGTCTGTACTTCACCAAACTTGCATGGATGGTGTGTCTTATGATACTGATGCACCAGACAGGCTTGAGTGCTGAATCTGAGCTATAAATTTCGGATGCTGGAGGAGGTTAAGGTTTTTGGAGCAGGTTAAAGTTTTTGTTGCAGGTGCCCTCTGATGATTATATCTTAGTTAATACTTGTCACCAGACTTCCATGGATGGTGCGTCTTATGATACTGATGCACCAGACAGGCTTGAATGCTGAATCTGAGCCATAGGTTTTGGATGCTGGAGGAGGTTAAGGTTTTTAGAGCTGGTTAAAGTTTTTGAAACAGGTGCCCTCTGATGATTATATCTTAGTTATTACTTGTCCTAACATCACCAGACTTCCATGGATGGTGCGTCTTATGATACTGATGCACCAGACAGGCTTGAATGCTGAATCTGAGCCATAGGTTTCGGATGCTGGAGGAGGTTAAGGTTTTTAGAGCTGGTTAAAGTTTTTGAAACAGGTGCCCTCTGATGATTATATCTTAGTTATTACTTGTCCTAACTTCACCAGATTTCCATGGATGGTGCGTCTTATGATACTGATGCACCTGACAGGCTTGAATGCTGAGTCTGAGCATTAGGTTTCAGATGCTGGATATGGTTAAGTTTTTTAGCTCACCTGAGCTGAAAGCTCAAGTGAGCTATTCTGATCACATTTTGTCCGTCGTCCGTCTGTCCGTCTGTCTGTCCGTCCGTCCGTCTGTAAACGTTTTACATTTTTGAACTTCTTCTCTAAAACCGCTAATCCAATTTCAACCAAATTTGGCGCAAAGCATCCTTATGGGAGGGCGAATATAAATTGCAGAAATAAAAGTCAGATCTGTATTCAAAGCAGAGAAAACCTTGAAACTGTAGAAAAAGGGGGGTGCATTTTTAAAAATCTTCTTCTCAAGAACTACCAAGGTAAATTCAACGTCGTTTAGCATAAATTATCCTTATGGGAAGGAAAATATAAATTGCAAAAATTAAGTGCTAATTCTGTTTCAAATCTGAGTTATTACGAAAATAATAATAAAGGAAAGGCGTGTTTCAGCTTCGCGTTCGGCATCCGGTAAAATGGGTAGGCAAGACTTGGTCTTGGCAAAACAAAAGATTAGCTGTTATTAATCTGCCAATCTCATTAAAATTTCAGGATATTTGATGGACCAGTATATTTGTATTCGCTGTAAATATTGTGCAAAATAATGCGTATTTGGAATTGACGATTGTCGATCTGCCCCGGCTTTTATTTTGCCACGGCACGGGTTTGCATACCCATTTTACCAAGACTCGTATTCCATACTTCTAGAACGAGGTTCTTTGTTTAAAGCAGCCATGACATTATACGAAAAAGGGTCGATCTGACTATGATGAATTTGCTTGTTGTGCAACAGTTTGCGTATGAAGGGAAATTTTTGAAACATGCAAAATATATTGGTGCCGATTTTGTGAAGTAAATTGAGGCTATATATTTCAATGCGTTGACAGTTTTCACACATGACGTTGGTGTTAGCTTGTTCTGATTTTCGTTTCGTTTTCATTATTTATGCTTTGTAACCTGGGAATTTTTAACTATCGTCTGTATTTCGTTATTTTTACGTATCAAATCAAACAGAGACTTCAGTAAATCAAACAGTCAACTGTTTACCTGCGCAAATTAAGCAAAATCTGATGTATAAAAAAAGTACTGAAATACAATTCATTCTATCGGTAATTCGGCAGTATCTTTTGCGTAATGGTAGATTTGTTGAGATGCTCGGCATTTTCTCGAGTTTATTCAGTTTAAAAAGAGTTTGATATCGCTGGCGGATATATGTAGGTATATACATGTATATATATGATTCATTTCGAAAAAAATAAATTGTGTTCCTTATTTGTTATAGTGTATGTTTCTTGTGTTTAATTGTTTTCAATTTCTATTTACTAACCATATTTGAGTGTTAAGCTTCGAATTATAAGCAAGATACAGAGATTTGATCACAATTCTATGTTTGTACACAGATCTTAAAAACTAAAGATTAAAAAAGTAAAAAAAGTAAAAATATTTAGTAAGAAAATTTTCATAGTCTGTTCTTCCAGAAACCAACTTTAACAACTAATTGTGTTGCAAACTTAACCTTTTTTCGTCATTATTACTCCTACTGTACATGTGATCCTGGACTGTGTTTATGTACATTTGTATAAACTGATTTTGAACCTCAAATACCAGTGAACTGGTCTTGAGTGAATAAAAGAATTGAAAATCTTAGACCATTCTTTTTTTCCATTTTAAATGCTGAATAGGAAATACCAAGTTAAAAATCTTAAGCTGAATATAATAAACTCATGTGAACAAAATATGACTCAAACCTAGGCGAACTGTGAGCTCTGTATCTTGCTTATAACTCTACGATTGACGCTGAAATTTTGGTTGAACATTAGAAATTCTATATGAATTAGAGTATGTTAAATACTTGTAAAAACAAAATAAAAGAATGATATTCTGTATATACCTACTCTCTGGGGCCCCCTCTTTATACAATAAATAATGTGAAATTTACATCAATTTTGATAGTTTTTCAAACACGAGTAAATAAAAACGACATCTTTAAAACAGTTTTCATAGTTCTGACACATTTCTGTTGCGGGGATAAAGTAATTATCGCTATTCCTAAGAAAATATCACAGCGGAAAATTATTCTGGTTTGTACGTGAGGTAAATAACAGTCATTTAATTATAATGGAGAAGACAAATTAAATTTTTGAATGTTTTAAATTTGAGGAATTGAGCACATTGAGGTACAATTTTCTTCTTCACATCTATACATGTTGTATTTTTTAAATTAAAAAACAATAACTATTATATTTTTTTAAAAAATACAATAACTAGTTAGTAGTTGATGAAAAAAATGTACCTATATGCTCTCATATATTTTGATCGCTTTACAAAGGGGGGGGGGGGGGGCAGAACGAATATATATAGGGAATTGGAAGTCAACAACTTAACAGTGTACACCTACCAAATGTTTCGTTTTATATCTTGCATAGGATTTTCTTATTCTGGTAAAAATAGTATCTCATGAAGGTACAATGTCAAAGATTACGTGTATACAAAAATAAGTGTAAAATTCAAATATTTGACAATATTTTTTTTTTTTGTTATTCTACCGAGGGACCATATGGCACAATATCTTTTGAACGCCAATTGTTGCTCAGGTTAGCGATGTGGCCCCATGGGCCTCTTGTTGAACAGGTCACATGTTTAATTGATAATAGTACTATTTCAAACTTGCATAGTTGATTAAACTGTAATATGAATGAATCACAGAGGAAGCTTCAGATGCAGAGCTTGATCTCCATTATCAAGGATGCTAAAAAATATATCTTAGTTATTACAGGTCCTAACTTCACCAAACTTGAATGGATGGTGTGTCTTATGATACAGATGCACTTGACAGGCATGGATGTTGAATCTGAGCCAAAGGTTGCGGATGCTGGAACAGGTCACATGTTAAATTGCTAGTGCCCTCTGATGATGATATCTTAGTTATTACTGGTCTGAACTTCACCAAACTTGCATAGAGATGCGTCTTATGTATACTGATGCACCTGACAGGCTTGAATGCTGAATCTGAGCCATAGGTTTCGGATGCTGGATGAGGTTTAGTTTTTTTGGAACAGGTCACATGTTTAATAGATGATACCTTGCATAGTTGATTTAACTATATTATAAATGAAACACAGAGGTTGCTTCAGATGCAGAGCCTCCATTATCAAAGATGCTAAAGAAATATCCTACCTCACTCAAACCTGCTCAATAGATAGATGTGTTTGTTGATAAATGATATAACATGATTCCTATGATATAGTATTGTATGGTATGAAACAATATTGTTTAAAATGATACAATATAATATCATATGTAATATTATAAAAAGTTATATGATTCAATATGATATTGTATCAATTTTTTTGATATTTTATGTTATGATATTGTATCATGATATCGTTATGTATAGTATTGTATATTGTGATACAATATTGTATAATATTATATTGTATTATTATTTTATTATTTTATCACATTATACAATTACATAAGATATTGCAAAATATAATATTGTATCCTATGATACAATATTGTATATTCTATAATATTGTATCATATGATATTGTATAAATATGATATTAGTTTCTGTAATATAGAATAATATCACATGAAATTGTATAATATGATACTGTAATATTATATGATATTGTATCATACGATATTGTATAATATGATATTGTTTTATAGTTTGATATATTATCACATTGATACTGTATCATTTTTGATACATAATATGATATTGTATCATATGATACAATATAATTTGATACAACATTGTATCGTATCATATGATACAATATGTATAATATAATATTGTATTATATAATATTTTACTTTATCACATAATATTGTTTCATTTGATTTGATACAATGTTGTATCAAATTATATTGTATCATATGATACAATATCATATTATGTATCAAAAATGATACAGTATCATACAATATCATACTGTATTATACAATATAACATCATATGTTTCAATGTTATGATGTATTATGGTATATGATATTGTAATATAAATTACTCTATTGTTTTATATATTATGATATTGTATTATGTGATCAAATACAATAACGTACAACACTATATAAATAGTGCCTGTTTTTTTAGAGGGTAACTGTTGAAATTGAAGCGGAGGTTGAATATGGTTTTCGAGGGGTGTCAATTTCAACAGATACCCTCCCAAAGAGGCACTATTTATTTTATTATACTGAATGTCTTAATTTTAAAGAAACTTTTACTGCTTTTATATAGAAATGAAGTGAATTCTACGGCAAACCGTAGGCGCATAATTTATGCCCATCTAACAATTTGTTGTGTTAGCCGTTGCCAAGTGTGTTGCTATCGCTGAGGGTAATGGAACGTATTACCAACTGTGTCTAAACCAATCAGATTTCAGTATTTAACATGAAAGTATAATAAAATACAATGTCATATCATAGGTTACAATATCATATCTCATCATTGTTTATTATGGTATTTTATTGTATTATATGATATATGTTGTAAATATGATAGGATGCAATATTTAATTTTATATTATTGTATTGATTAACATCTGAACATATGATTATAATACAATTTTTTAACAGATGATATACGATATTGTGTCAAAAACAGAATCCATGAATATCCAAGATCATGAAGTATGATTTTCATTTAATATGATAAAGGTGGTCTCGTAAAGGTGAAGTCTCATAAGGGTGATGTCTCGTCTCGGTGAGCTTTGTAATCTGTGATTACCTATGTTTATACTATTGTTATACAATAACTATTAATCAATATTTAAGGTGAAAACATAAACATCTGCTGGTCACCAGATGGCAGCACTATAGCTGTGGGCAACAAGGACGACCTAATTACATTTATTGATGTCAGAAGTCACAGGTCAAAGGCCGAGGAACAGTTTAAGTTTGAGGTCAATGAGATCTCGTGGAACAATGACGGGGACCTGTTCTTCTTGACGAGTGGGCAAGGCAGCATAAACATACTGAGGTACATGTAGTTTATAGATAGATGAAGTATGAAACATTGTAGTATAATGAAGCATTAATGAACAAATGGTTAGGCAATTGATGGCTATGACAGCTCAATGTAATGCAAAGTTTTTCATAATTGTGCATATTTATTTTACCCAATACCTTGTACAGCATTTTGATAATTTTGAAAAAATTGAATTGTATGCAAATAAAACACATTGTTATCAACAGCTACCCAGATTTAAAACTCCAGCACACCCTGAATGCTCACCCTGCTAACTGTATCTGTATCGAGTTTGACCCCAAGGGAAAGTACTTTGCCACCGGTAGTGCGGACGCCTTGGTCAGTATTTGGGATGTAGCAGAGCTAGCCTGTATTAGGACCCTCTCCAGGTAATAAGAGTTGTGCACAATGTATTCACATGTATGATTCACTACACAAGTACTGTACCTTTCGTTGCATAGAAACTACACATGTACACTCATAATGGTCTCAAAAACTTATTAGATAATTTTATTTTTCCTGTAAAATGGTGCTATTTGAGATCTACTAACTGCAAAAGGTTTCTGTGTATTTGTGTACTGATAATATTTTGAAAATTTAAAGCCTTTTAAATTCTAAAGCTTAATAAAGTTTACTGATATCAAGTTTAATGTGTAGCTCATGCATTTTATATGATATTGTTTAATATGCCCAAGAAATCCAAGATATAAGCAATGAGATTTTGGTCTGTTTCTTTAGAAGATTTTATTAGAACTGAACCATCTTTATATCATATTATAACTCTACTAAGTAGGGAATTCTGATTTTTTGTTTGAAGTATTTTTCTGTTTTATTGCATTCACTGAAAAACCGAGTCATGGACATTTAATGTGTTGATTTTAGGTTAGAGTGGCCAGTCAGAACTCTAAGCTTCAGCCATGATGGCAAAATGTTGGCCTCAGCATCAGAAGATCTGATTATAGACATAGCAGAGGTCGACTCAGGTACGAATGTCATTGTAGATGTTTTATGGATGTTACGTTTATGTAGGGCTCTGCAACTAACATGGAAAATGTAATCCAGTTGCTTTAGCCTCATTCAGAATCGATATTATCGGTAAAGGCAAATCCTGGTGCATGATGAATGGTAAAAGGTTAGAAACCCGACACATACACTTAGTTGACTGGTATCACAGGTACTGGGTGCCCACTTTGTTCTAGTCAGGGTAGTGAGGTGTTTACCCTGGGTGGAGTGAGCAGGGTACATAAAACAGGTGTTAGTACACACACTGGTCAGGTGGAGAAAAAACACCTGGACAGGTGAGACAGACACACAGACAGGTAACAGTAATGCAGCCCCCACCTGTGTAGCCACAAAGACTAGGGGGTGTTGGGTTGATGCTAACAACTGCTCTCTGAAACCAGGAAATCTGTTGTATTATTATTTTGACCCTCAGTTATTAAAAATTCACATTTAACTAAATGGGATAATAGATATTAAATTATAACCCATTTCCTTATCTCAACTCTTGAGCTGTTATTGTAAAACAGTAAAAATTGAACATTTTCCATATATTTTACAGGGGAGAAAGTCACAGAAATAACGTGCGAGGCCCCGACTTTTACAGTCGCCTGGCATCCCCGTCGCCCCCTTCTGGCTTACGCCTGCGACGATCGTGACACTTACGACAGAAATCGGGATGCAGGGACCGTGAAAGTGTTTGGATTCCCCAGCGATAACTCATGAATGTTCTAACTCGTACTTCTGTCACTAAAATTGAAGTACGAAATTTCATGATTGGAAGTGAGTAAAGTTGGAAACAGGACAGAAAATAACCGAGGTCATGTGAAAGTGACACAATACAACTTTCGGTGATTTTCATGCGATGAACACAGCACCTGGTTTAATGGTGGCAATTCTGTTATAATAATTGTATTTAAACACCTAATGGTGTTTAAATAGATGGATGAAAGGTTATGGCAGATAGCTGTTTGTATTTCAAATGTTTTTTAGTAATGAAAAACCTTCCTCCAGCTTGTTTCAATATCTCCACTTATGAAAAAAAATTTATTATTTTGTTATTTTTAAAAGCTTGAATGAATTTATTTTTTTGTTATATTCTAGATATGTATATTTTGTATAATAGCCTTTACCAAGGTAGTGTATATGGCACATTTTTCAAACATGAACAGAGTACATGTAATGTCATATCAGTACATGTATTACATGTACAAAGTTAAAAACAAAAAGCTACGTACAATTCAGACTTAATATGTGTAATTATATGTACTTTAGATATTTTACACAATTGTGAAATTGTTTAGTAATTGTAATAAATGCTGATAAACAAAACTTTTTAAAGAGTTTTATTACTCAGATGAAAAAGTCCTGAAAAGTTAAAGAAAATTTTAGTAAATAGGCTGGAGTAACTGCCACAGAAGCATTTTCCTCCTGGTTTAACAAAAAAGTATGTTTCTAGTCTCACAAGACTGTCATCAAGTATTTACTTAGAGGGACACATAATATAATTAAGGTGCATGAACTCTTACAGTCAGACGTTCTACGGTAGTTCCTCACTCTTCAGGGTTTTTTTCAGTTGCTATTTTATGCAAAACAGCAGAACCTTGAAAGGATAGGCAAACATTTTAACAAAAATATTTATTTTTATCTGTAACCTCGGAAAAATGTATTTTTCTTAAAATCTTGCAGACTCTCTCCTCTCTCTCTCTCAATGTATTTCTCACTAACTTGCTCTAGATATTTCTCAAATTAAATAGGACAAAACTTTCTACAATTATGTTAAGTATTTAATATCATTTAATATAAAAATAACAAACAAATATTAAATGCCATAAAAGTCTTGAGGACTTATAGCAAGGCCCTGCAACTAGTCTTCCAATATCACTGGCTTAGTTGTCCCCACAGACATGAATATAAAGGTGATCTATTGCATTTTACAATGACAAGATTTCAACAATAAATGCCAACCTACGCTGTACAGTACTGGTCGTTAAAATATACAAGTATTTATACATACACGTGTAGATCCAACATTTTGTGACCACTAATGCATGCCTTAGGTAAAGAATAAATTAATATTAAATTATAGAACGTGTGGAGTGTATGATGATCAGACAATATGAAAAAAATATTACAGGTCAAGTGAAATAGTCACAATGTTCAAGAATGTTCATTAATGGTTAATATCATTTTGTACATTTACATGTAATTCATTTACACCTTGGAAGACAACTGTTATCTTTGCTATTACAAGTACAGATCTTGTTTTGGAAAAATAGATATGATAAAACGATATGCATAATACATGTAATTCCATTGCATGTAGGACTACCCATAATGAAAAATGAATAACAAACGTTGGGGTTTTGTATTGCAAACTTGAATAATATGAAAGAGGTGGCCATAACAACAGTTCTGTGGGTGTAACACAAATAATCTGTGTAATAATCTGAATTCACAAAAAATAATGTTTATATGAACAGTTTGTTTATGAGATTTATTATTTGGGATTAAGTTGAATCACACTTTGGTGAATTTTATGCATAGATTTTCTCACAACCTCTTGGCAGGACTGGTAGTCATGTTGTTTTCATTCTGAAAATACATGTTCATTTTTTTAATTATCAGTTATAAAACACAAATCAAACACATTTCAAAAGAAAAAAGAGAATGCTTTATATCACACCCACATATACCAAAACCCCTAGTCATGCACAGATCCAGATCACGGAGTCCAGACCTCCCCCCCCCCCCCCCCCCCATTCTTGAAAATTAAGTCTTCTTAATAAATTCATATGCTAAAGTTATAGAATTTCAAAATAGACCTGGCATCCCACTGTAAAAAAAAATACTTCTAACTACCCCCTGCCCCACCCTCCCTGAAAAAAAATTATGGATCCATATACATAGCTCTTCTTCCCCAGTCCCCATCTTCTTTCTCACTTGAACAATATGTTTTGTCAGATTTTCTCTGTTTTTTGTGAACAATGCACAGTAAATCATTTTACAAGACTGAACTATCACAGGCACCTAAATTTTTATCAATAGGTCACTCAAGCTCTATACTGAATTTATATCAGTTACTGTAAATTCCTTATAGTTCAAAGCTGTCTGAAAAATAAAGGCAAGATTTCAAAATTCAGGAGGGTTGCCTCTTGCGATTTTATGCAGAAATTAATTAGGAATCTACAGTAGTCGCTCAACATAGCCAAAGATGAAAAAAATCTGACCCTGTCAATATGTGTATTTACCATGTATATAAAGATAAGGTAGCATTTTTAGATCTGTGTCTCTATTGATAAAAATTCAGGTGCCTGTGGAACTATCTGCTAAACCCTGAACTTTACACAAGCAAATCAAGTCCTATGTACGTACCTAGTGGTGTTCTGGAGGTGGCACTTCCTGTATGAAGAAGCAAGGGACTAAACCCCGGCTACCATTAATCTCTCCGTAATAAAATCCGTCCTGTCTCTCCTCTCCATACACATCGATTCTCTCCCCTGCCTGGAACGCTAGCTCCAGGCGCCCATGTTTCCCGGGGGATGGAGCAAAGTCGTAAACGGCTACAAACTGTTTTAAACAAATTAAGTCAGACTTTAAAAGAAAGGTTTTTTTTGTACATAATGCATTTTTTATGCATAAATATGGAGATTCTTTTAGTATTTAGGGCTGTACATTTTCAATAATTTTTCTTATATATACCAACAAGTCGTATACCGTAGTAATGCATGCACATTTAAGAAGAGTTTGTGCATTTTTTAGTAATATTGACATCTTAACTTGATTCAAATTCAATATCAGAAATTATTAAGCCGAAATAAAAGCAAACCAATCCGTTCCACTGAATTACAGTTAAACTACAACATGAGTATATTTAGACCTGTGATCCTTACCAAACGCTTGTGTGATGAAGAATACACTTCGTTATTCTTGATGCCTGATGGACTTTCCTCAATGACCTCTCGCCTGGGGCCCGTTACTGTTGCATTGTGGGAAGTTTCCACCAGATCTGAGCAGCGTCCGCCAGACCCCACGGTCTGAATACTGAATCCGTGGTACAGACGAGAGTCCACGTTTTTGACGATGGTTTTAGCAATGTGAGGACTATTTGCTTGCTGGTGAAGATGACCGTCTACATAAATCTGAACACACCAAATAAAAAAAAAGTTACAAAATCAAAAATGCATTAATGCACATACATTAAACTGCTTAAAAAATGTATCCTTTCTATTAAAGTAAGAACTTCCATATCCTGCTTAATCAACATGTACCGGTATGAAACGCTATGATTTTCATTCCCGCAATGCTTTTCATTGCAAAATATGTTTATACTAGATATGAATAAATTAATTTTACAAAACTTGAATTATGTCAAATCAGAATAAATTTCATTAATTATTCATATGTTTCCAGTACTGGTATAAGAACTCAGCTGATTTGATATTTTACGATCTTGTAAAAACATGATGCGATTTATAAATCAAGTCAAATCAGAAATTTTAATTATAGGTGTCTACTCACTTTGTACCCGGTGCATTTGACACCCCTGCTGTGACTGTTGTTTGTATATTTAGGTGGTGTCCAAGCCAACATGAGAGTATTTTGGTCAATCACTTTTTCCACTCGGAAATCTCTTGGTGATTCTGGATTGTCTTTAAAATTAATTTTTTGACATTTCAGGACATTGTACTTATTACATGTATTTCAATAACTGAATTGAAATTTTTAATTCTATTTCAAATAAGATATTTTGAAATAATTTTTTAAATAATTTAATCTTTTCAGCTTACATCTTTTAAAATTGAAAACTTAAAATATATCAGAAAATTGAAATTTGAAAAAATTAAAACCCAGAAAATATCCGTGAACATCTGGAAATTACCCGATCGTGATGGAATGGTACTGTTTCTGTGGGATAAGGAAGTCATCTCTGCCATTGGTCTCGGAGAATGTGGACCTGGAACAAACACATTGAAAGTTTATAAATGTGTTATACCAAACTTTGACAGTTTATACTAGTTATATAGGCCTTCTTTATACATTCTATTTGAGAAGTTGTAATATATAAAAGAGCATTCTAATTTCTTGCACTTAGAGCATAAATAATGCACTCCTATCATACCCTATAACTGGGTTTTGTTCTGCTAGTGCAATCATTTTGTGTTTTGGTTCCAAAATGGGTATTACTTCATTTACAGTGTTTGTTGCAATTTAATTATAAATACAATGTACCTTGTGATTTTTTAATTGATCAAAATAAAAACAATATTTATAACAATATTTTGCAATTGAGATAATTTAACAAAATGTCGTTAAAAACATGAATCTCACTGTAAAATGCAGTTATATATGGTATACTCAATACCATACCAGACAATGCTATTAAGTATACTTTGCATTAATTGTGCTGGACAACCACATTTGAGCCCTACCATTTCGATTAGTTCTCTGTGACTGCTGTAGCTGGTAATGGGTTTGCACGATTCTCTCTGGACTCCCGTCTAAGTAAGACGGAAGTTTTTCTCCCATCATTCCTAGCCATCGGCCGTTTCTTTGGTCTGCGTAGTTGGCAGGGCGCAGGTAATCAGCAGGTACAAGTCCTGTCTTACCATCCACCTCAGCCAGATAGTAGCCGGTCTCATCCAGAGCTCCTGATCAAAAAGGTCAAGTATATATATCTCTCTATTGCAATATACACTAATCTCTCTTTTGTAATATACACTAATCTCTCTATTGTCAGGAGAGAACATAAATAGGCATTGTGCCTGCTGTTCAATCCAATTCAATGTATTTATATACTTGAATAAAATACTTATTAAATTAAATTAATCTCTCTATTGTAATATACACTAATCTCTCTGTTTATTGTAATATACACTAATCTCTCTTTTGTAATATACACTAATCTCTCTATTGTAATATACACTAATCTCTCTTTTGTAATATACACTAATCTCTCTATTGTAATATACACTAATCTCTCTTTTGTAATATACACTAATCTCTCTTTTGTAATATACACTAATCTCTCTATTGTAATATACACTAATCTCTCTATTGCAATATACACTAATCTCTCTATTGTAGTATACACTAATCTCTCTATTGTAGTATACACTAATCTCTCTATTGTAGTATACACTAATCTCTCTTTTGTAATATACACTAATCTCTCTATTGTAATATACACTAATCTCTCTATTGTAGTATACACTAATCTCTCTATTGTAGTATACACTAATCTCTCTTTTGTAATATACACTAATCTCTCCATTGTAATATACACTAATCTCTCTATTGTAGTATACACTAATCTCTCCATTGTAATATACACTAATCTCTCTATTGTAATATACACTAATCTCTCTATTGTAATATACACTAATCTCTCAATTGTAGTATACACTAATCTCTCTATTGTAATATACACTAATCTCTCTATTTATTGTAATATACACTAATCTCTCTATTGTAATATACACTAATCTCTCTATTGTAATATACACTAATCTCTCTATTGTAATATACACTAATCTCTCAATTGTAGTATACACTAATCTCTCTATTGCAATATACTCATCTATCTTTCATTGCAATTTACACTTATCTCTGTAATTTATTGCAATATACACTAATCTCTCTAATTATTGTTAACACACAAACTCTTTCTTAACTTTTATATTTATTGTAACATATAAACTCTTTCTTAACTTTCATATATACTGTAACATATAAACATTTTCTTAACTCTCTATTTATTGTAACATACACTTAATTCTCTTTAAGTTCAGCTTTTCTTGTAAGCTGTCACAGTTAGACCTAACTTCATGTTGTATTTCACTATACCGGTACATGTATTAACATTGCTGTCTATGACAGATAGACCTACACAATAATAAACCTATTATATCTATTTTTAATCTTTGATAAACTTTGCTATCAATGATAGTAAGACCTCAACAATAGTAAACCTATCACTATATTTACCGTTGATGATATTGGACCATCATGATACTGACCTATCATAAAGTTTGCTGTCAGTGACCATCATGATACTGACCTGTCATAAAGTTTGCTGTCAGTGACAGTAAGACCTGCACAATAGTAAACCTATCACTATATTTGCTGTTGGTGACAGTTAGACCTACATGATACTGACCTATCACTTAGTTTGCTGTCAGTGACAATTAAACCTGCACAATAATAACCTATCACTAAGTTAACTGTCGGTGACAGTTTGACCTACATGATACTGACCTATCACCTTCACTTTGTGCCATTCCTTCAGCGCTAGCTCCTCCCCCGGACGCTGACTCCGAGAGAAAATACTCTGTGGATTGTAGTCGGACACGGCAATAAACAATGGATCAGGCGGCATGTAGCCCACAGGAAGAGATTCTGACGGCAGGGCGTAGCTGAGTGGTGGTTGCCCATTGTGGATTTGTGGTAGGTGGGGTGTGTTGTGGGATGAACGTGTTGGTGGTGGCAGTCTGTGACGCCGCTCCGCTGGACGCTGGTTTGATCGCCTCGTCACAGGCGTCACCATCTCCGTGTCACTGTGGGCGATGAGATCTTGGCTGTCACTGACGGAGGAGTTAGACCTTGACCTCTGAAGGTCAATCATTGACACAGACAGTCGGTTCGAATGATTGGGCTGCTGTATGAAAAATTATATTTAGTGAAAAAATAAGGAATTTTTCATAAAAATGTTTAAAATCTATAAGCATGTACACAACAAATTCATTAATTTATTCAAAAAAATTATCTCAAAGAATTTCAGCCCTAATATCAATCCCCATTGATTTATGTATTAAATTTAAATTTAAATTTACATGTATTCGATTTTCACTGGTCAAAATACATGTTTTTGATAACCCCCTCCTTGCTTAATAACACTGAGAAAGCTTTAATTATTAAGTTTACAATTATTATAACCATTCTTTACTTTGCACAGGATATAATCAGACAGAATTTGTTGTTGTTTTCACTATACCTGTAAGAACTCGGCCTCCGGCATGTTGTATTCCTCGGAGGACATTCTTTGTTCCATCATGGCCAGTTCCTGCAGAAGCGGTCCTGGCCCACCCCCCTTTTTTAGTTTCCTGAGTTCAGCCCCCAGTCTTCTCAGTAAGTCATCCTGTTAAGTACAATTAAAGGCCCATGTAACAATCATATTTCACCAACTTATGATACTCAGCTTCACCCCCCTTCTTCTTCTCAAATTTCGAATTCCATAAACTGATTAAAATGCAATGTTCATGTGTTAACACTTAACAAGTGCATTTCTTAATTGACTGAATATACTGAGAGAGACATCTAAACCTCACCTTGTCCCTACATTTCTGCACCAGTCTGGATATTTTGGTCTTCAGTGGGGCTATTGCTACCATGATCTGCTCATTCTTGACTTCCAGTTCTTGATTCTAAAATAGAATATATAAAATACATACATGTACATATATAATTAGTGATTACATTTTTTGTAGCAATACACCTAATTTTTTTTAAAGAAAGTACTTATAAACAGATTTGACATAATTTTATTTTGCAGTGGCATATTGAACATGCATCTCTCTCTCTCTCTCTCTCTCTCTCTCTCTCTAAAATTGACACAGTGAATCATGAAACAAGAGCTTCTAGTGTTCATTAAATGAAGTTTTAACATTATGTACATGTACATTATCTAAATTTCCAAACAAATAAACAGTAACCCAAAATTAAATGTGTTACTGTAGTTGGTCACAATTTGAAATGCAATGTGTTAAATAATCCAGTGTAAGCCTAAATCAAAAACAAATTATGCAGCTGAAAATCAATTGCATCTTGACCAATCAAAGTGCAAAGAAATCTTTTCCATTCAAGGCAAAATGACAACATCAGTGCATATCAACAACATCTTGCCAAGTCCTTGTGATGGCAACCTCTTGACCAATCAAAGCATATTAACATCATTAATTGTCCAATCAGTGCATAATAACATCATCCAATCGTTGTGATGGCAACCTCTTAACCAATCACAGCATAATAACAACATATTTTCAATTGTCCAATCAGTGCATAGTAAAAACATATTGACCAATCACACGTGATAACAACATCTTGACCAATCATTGTTACCCTTGCTTTGGAGCCTGGTCGAGCAGCTTGGGTCTTGTATAAGTACGAGTTCTCGCACTCCAGAGAAACAATGCGAGATTTGTAGGAGGATATCTCATCTATTAGAGACTTGATTTTATCTGTCTGTGTGAGAAGGAAGATAGAAAGGGGTATTAAGGTACTTGTGACGTTGTGAAGCTCTTTAATGTTCTTTATTTGTTGTGAGAGAGGCCAAAAGGTTGCATTTGATAAATATTAATTTTTGAAATTCTTTAAACTTAAACAAGTATTTATATTTTAACAAATATTTTAAATCTGAGTGAGCTATATAGGTGGGAATACCCTGTTTTGAAGGATTGAGGTCATGTGATCTAGTTTATTTTCGGAAACATCTATTTCGCTCTGTAAAGCAGCTGCGATTGTGACCTCTTTTTTGAGCCTGTGAATCTGGTCTTGAAGTTCATCTCGCTCCGATTCCAACAGCTCAACGCTTCTCAGCTCCTGCTGAACTTTTCTGTACTGTTTTGAGATTACAGAAAATATTTTACGCAGACACTCTACACAGCGTTACCTTGATTGTTGGGGGAAAATTGTCAACCTGAAGTTACTGGTAGCAGTAAAAAAATTCTTTATTTTGACTGAATAAAATTCAATGGAATCTTACAAAATGATTAAAGTGCTAAACCTTAATCTTTAAAGTTTACAGAACCTCTCCTACCAATTGAAATCTGGTATAACTTCTCTGATATAAATTTTTCAGTGCATTCTCATTATAAAAAAAATCTCACATATTCATTACTTCTTTGAATGGAATTCAAATTAATTTAAATTTCAGTTTACAAAATAAAAAAAACAAAAAAACTTCAGAAATGCAACCGATAATAAACGTATAACCTAATATTTGACTAAATGATTTTTTAAATAGAAAAATTGGTATTTTATTGACAAATAAAAATATCCATAACTTAAAACTGAATCCAACCAAGACTTCACCAAATATAAATCACTATAACTTGCTGTGCGACCACCACTTGTGTATCAATTAAATATCAAATAGATACAAACCCTGCAAGCACAATATTTCGCCTTAATTTCGTATAGTAAATATTATCAGGATAAAAAAATTTTTTTATCTGTCAATGGCTATCATTACTATTTCATGTAGATATTAATTTCTTATTTTCAATATTAAGAAATCTTCAAAAACTGTGGCATACCTGTTGCTGTAATTTGCTGTACGACTCTTTGGAGGAGTGGAGGTCCTTTCCTGTCGTCTGCAGATCAGAGACCTCCATCTCCAGACATCGCAGGGCATCCAGCGCGTTAGTGCGCATGTCCTCGACCAGGCGACACTCCTCCTGCCACTGACGGAGTTCACGCATCAAGCCGTCAACTTCATTGGTCTGAATTAAACAGAGACATCAACCAGATTAATTAAGGTACCATTCCAGCCTAAATTAACTGCACAACTAAAAGACCTGCCTAACAGCTGTTGGTACATGTATCTGACTGAATTAAACTTTGATCAAAAGGATTATTAACCTCTTAAGCAAATCATTTAATTCAGTTTAGTCCAAATGTATAATTATTTCACAAAATTCTATCAATCGTCAATATACAGTACTGAGTAAGCACAGTTGAATAACAAAAGACCCATGGCGTATCCAGCACATTCTTTTCGTTAAATCTTAAATACTTTAAATGCCCACTTAAAAGGATTTTTAAAATAAAATCACTTTATAATCCTTCCTTTTTTCAATACAAATTTCAATACACAAATTTTGTTTTATTCATTCCCATTCTGAAATAAAAACTGTCAGGACTTTCTGCCTGCAACCACTATCTTTTCTGGTATAGTTTTAGATTACCTTAGCTGTTAACTCGCGGTCCTTTTTGGCCAGCTCTGAGCTGAGTGCCACTGGATCCTGGTTCAAGTCCTGTGGGGGACAGCCCGAATCCTGTAGCTCCTCCAGTGTCTTAATCAACTCTGCCTCCAGGGTTTGAACCAGTTCTTTGTCAGATTTTGAACCCTAAAAAAACCCCCACCACATTCCAAACTTTAAAGCAAATTATACAAAATACAAAAATCTGTTTAACTGATTTTTCTTTTTCAAAAATACTTTCAATATCAACAAATTTTATATACCGGTAGTTACAAAGAATATTGAATTCTTTGGCTTTTCATGATAAACAACTTAACATCTAACAATGAATTCATGGATAATAAGGAGCGGACAACTCTGGAATGACTTGCCTTCATCTCTAGCAGGGCCTTTAGTTTTTCTATGAAGTCCTCTAAAATTACAATGTATCTAATCTTCTCTTCTAACTCCTTCTCTAGTTTGTTTATCTGCATCAAGAGAAATCAAAAATTACAAATCTGACCCCACACAATTTGTACCATATTGCACTCATAAATAAACTGTTACTTATACACGCATTAGTATAATACAGTAAACCATCTTTTATTCGCGTGAGAGAAATTTTTACGAGGCTAGAGAGAGCCTCGTCATTGCGAATATTTCTCGCTGCGAACCAGTGTTTGTCGTATGGTTGTTATAATAACTTGGGTCTGGATAAAGCTTGGTCGCACACTTTAGTTGTTGCAAACCAGTTTATTGGAAGTCAATGGTGCAATACAGTTGCCGCAAATAAAAGTGGGTTTACAGCATTACACGTAAATAGTGCTTTAAAATGATATTGTTACATGTTTTTCCACATATGAAATGTATTACAACAAACACACTTTGATTCCTTAAAATTCTTGTCTGCAAAATTTTTAAAATGAAATTCATGACGATGCTAACTGATTCTCCCAAAATAAATTTTGTTCTTTGAATATAAAATCATAGATGAAAAAAAATTACTGATGCAAAATTAAAAAAAAAAATCAACACATTCTGTAAAGGTGAATTTGAAAGTTGGCATTGAATGTACATTTCAAAATACAGGTGAGCACTAAAGTCAGGCCCTTGAACAGCTGTGAAATGACAACATTTTTTTTTGTACCTTCATCCGTCGTTTTCGAAATGGAGGAAGCTGCATTGGGGCGACACAAATTCATTAAGTCAAAGTAAAACTTCATCATTGAAACTTAAAATTTATGACATATAAGCTTCTTGAAAATTTTAATCTGTTACAGAGAATCAAATTATCAAAGAAAATTCTTCATCAAAGGTGAAATCATTTTGTAATTTTATTTATAAATGTACCACTGTGCCTCAAATTGATTTATTTATAAGCTAACAACAAATATATTTGAAAATTAGCTTAAATTACAAATCATAAATTCATTAAACTTTTACTAAGGACCAACAGAAAAAAAAATCTGTGTGCTAAATTTTACATTTTATCTTATGTTGATAACAATGGTAAAGAACAGTGAGTTTAATAGTTAGAGAGGAAGATACGTGAATTAGATGGCGGCCTAAATTACCTCTCCTTTGAGATATCTAGATTCCTTCTCTGCATCTTCTAATCTTCGAGAGGAATCACTTGCCTAGCAAATTCATAAAAAAATCACGATTTTAAAAGTTTGCATTTTTATTTCCCCTTTGATGAGCATCATATTAATTACTCTTATTAATAAATAAAATCACGTCTACAAACTTCAACTTTTTGTCCCTGAAGCGATCAGAATAGGGTAATTTTGTTGCTGAAAAATATTTTGGCATCTAACACAAGGCCTGTTCATTAGAAAGGGCCCTCAATAGAGCCGAGACAACTCATAAATTGTGTTATTGCAAAATTCTGCGCAGCCACATTACTAAACAGGCCTTTTGTGTCCAATTCATTAAACTATTTTTAAATTCAAATGTTGACGTCTTTTACTGAATAATGAAGCTCTAGCTTCAATTCTAAGTACTGAAAATTCCTTATTTTACGCATTAAGTACTTAATTCCAGGATTCAACCGTTTTCCATCAAATCAAGGGAACATAAAGTTGGGAATGCCAAATTTTTATCATAATTTTTTGGAGTTTTCATATGTCCGAAAAATAAAAGCGAGATTTTGAAATTTGTAAGATGTGCTTCTTATTATTTTGTGCGGATATTAATTCCCAGCATTTAATCAGGAATCAACAGCATGATCTAATTTTCCGATTTACCTTGGATTTCCAGACGTGCACAGAATCTTCATCGTCGTCAGACAGGTCACTAACAGAAGACAGAGGGCGCTTCTAATAAAAAACCAAAATTAATACTGTTAGATAATGAACATCTGGTTTTCATTTCAGAAGTTATACATTTGATTTTTTTGTTTTAAATAAAGAACATCATTAAGTGAAACAAGCCCTCGTGACAGGAATGGTTCTTGGAATGAGTTTTGAATTTAATATTCGACATGGAATTTGAGTCAATTAATGAAGGTACTGGGTTTGACCCATTAAGATGATTAAAAAGTATGCATGGTACAGGGTTCTAAACACCAAGGTTTCTTTCAATCTTGCCCACAAGCTTTTTGTTCACTACATGTAACACACTAGGCTCACTACCATATGCACACGCCCACAGAGTTGGGAAATAACAATTTGATTTCAAAAATCAGTGTCCAAATCTGTACTCATTTACAACAAGTCAAACAAAGAGTTCAAAAAGCTAAAGTTTACACACCTGCAGCGACTTCCCGATCTCGGCTATCTTCTCTTTGAGTGACATTTGAGATCTTCCAGTGGAAGCCACAGAGGTGGTTCCATGGCCGCTGTCCGGGAGACTTCCGGTGGTCTCCTCCGTCCTGATTGGTGGAGACATCATCTTGTATTCCTCCGTCATATACTGCACGTCTGGCTCCTCCTCCTCTCTGCCCCCGCGGCCATGATTGACATACGGCAGGTAGTAGGGGGCGTCGAAATTTATTGCACCATGAGTTGAGGATGGGGTCATTAGGGGCTCTGTTCCATTCACTGGACGAAATTTTCTTCTTTTTGTTGCGGGGCTGTTCCCGCTGGAATCTGTGTCATTCTGGGTAAATTGTTGACTCTCCGATTCTGAAGGGAGCGTCAAACCTGCAGTGAAACATGAAGAAATTGACAACAATTTTCAAATCTATAATTTTTAAAATTTCTAAGAATAAAGAATTTTACACAAACTTAAAATGAAATTTAATGAATGAAAATGAACTTGGGCCAATAAGGCACACATACAAAAAGAAATTTTGGACCACTGAAACTTTTGAACCTTGATGCCAAAAGCAGTTTTACGCACCGAGCACTAGCTCTTCGTTGCTACTTGGGTGGGACCGATTAGGTACACTGGAATGTAAGCTCTTGGCTTTACCCACGTGGATCCATCGCTCGGACTCTGGGGGGTGGGGAACTCGCGACTCCACCTGCCTCCAGTGAGCTTCTTCCCGTGGGGAGAGCAGCTCGTCTCTTTCGAGACAGCTGATGAACTCGTTGACCCTTCGCTGACGATCTTCCTGAGCCATCGAGCTGTAGGGATTTTTTTCGTGTAAACCCTGTACTTCCTGCAAAACAAATAAATATTTTTAATTGCATTACTTCTTTCATCTGTCTAAAAACTCTGCCTTGATTTACATATCCTACAAAGCAATGAACAAATAGATCAGAAATACTGCACTGTACATACTGTACAGCACATATTGGCATTCATAGCAACCTGCAAATTAACGATTTAAAAGTACAGTCAAGTAACAAAATTTATCGTGTAATGATTTGATTTGTACATAGTCATACAAAATTCTAAAATTCCTGTTTGCAGGCTTCCAGATTATTAATTTGATTAAACTTGACATATTGGATCATTTTCAATTTGGCTGATATAAAAGGCATATAAAATCAGTATCCAAAATTTCGCAGGAAACAATATATATTTCTTCTGCATCTGAAACAAAATTCAATTAATTTTTTCATGTAAGCATCTACTTTTTTTCTGAAGCAGGATCGATCTCTTCACCATTTTATACTCTAGTTCTGAATTACTACATTACGCATGCAATACAGTTTAAACTAACATCTGTGATACCAGCTATAGACATTAGGATAGGGTCGGGAAACAGGAAGCATTAATTTTGAAAGAGCTCGAACATTGTAGAATGCAACTGAGAGAAAATGAAGTAATCATACTTTGGATAACTATTCAAATCAATTAACATAGCTTGATTAAGTCTCAGTTTTAAAACTGACAAATTGATTAACTGGGCCGTAAAAAAAAATTAGGTTGTAGATCACATTATCATTTTTTCAAATATTGCATATTTTCATGTATAAAACAACATAATTACAGAAAAACTTAAACAAGGTAAGAAATCCCCAGCAAATGATGCAAATGCAAAAATCCATATAAAAAAAAAAATATGTACGGTTATAGCAAATAAATGTGCATGATGAGGTTTGATTGAGGGAAAGGTTTGCCATGTATATTTGTATGTATTTGTACATAGAAAAGGAACTCGCTTTTCATATTCCAATGCCTTTATAGTTTTAAAAGTTTACCGCATATAAACTCTTTTTCTACGTAGGCCAATATGCCCTACATAGCAATTGCTTGTCTAGGAGTAATACATGCTCAGAAACCATTAAACCAGCAAGCTTTATATTATACTAGTCATAAAACAAAACCTAGGAAAGATAACTTGAAGCCAATTGCTAATGGCCGTTGAACCCCTGCAAACTAACTACAAATTTTGAACAAAGTGCCATGAACCAGTATATTTAGCGGTACCTGGGAACCATCCAATCGGACGAATCTGCCCTCTGTGGTGAGGTGGAGGTGGGCGTGGCTAGTCTCCTTCTGGGGGGAGGGGATTAATTAACAGAGTTTAATGAACATGCTTAATTTATGAAGAAATGAACATGCAAGGTGTGACAGAAAATGCTGGCATTATACATATCACACGAATCAAAAGAAGAGAATTTGCATGTAGGTACATGGTAAATACTTCATAATTGATTATTATTACTTATGATAAGTTTGCATTACACTGTGGGTGTGTTTTATCTTTATTTTATCTGCCAAGTTTTTCAATCAATGTGACATGTAAATATTTTCTGAATATTTCTATATTCAAAAAAACCCACTAAAATCCCCATATCCAATGAAAACCCCAGAATAGTTGCATGCCTTTACACATGTACTTCTGAATCACATTTGATATTGAGGTATTTTTTTAATATCAAATGAATTACTTCTAGATGCAATGCTTGTATAAATACGTCATTTTACCCGATAAAACTAGTACAATCCCTTGACCAGTGAGAGTACCTTATATAGGTCCATAACCACATGACCAGTACTAGTGACCAGTAATTCCGCCTCGCTTCTCTCCACCTTAATAAAGGTTATTGTTTAGTAGAGGAGCCTTGTTATCAGAGTGAAAGGCAAAATAAGAAAAATTACAAAAAGATATACCATATATCCATGTTAATATATATGTGCCATGATAATAAAATTTGCAAAAACTAGATGCAACCAGTATGTAAATACATGTGTATTGTATTTGCTTATTTATTTTTTTTTTTAATTAAGAAGAGTCTAAAAGCAAAATATACCCAAAATTAACAGGGTATACATTTTTTTGTTCCTTTTATGTAGAGAAAGCTTCGTAAAAATCAAGTTTAAAATAGATTATGGCAAAGATAACTCATGGATATATGGTATGTCCTCATGCAACAAACAAGTAATGAAGCATGCAAAATCCAGTCAAAAAAAACAATGTACCGGTAAATCAATATAAAGTTTAGGTTACTTTTGCTCAGCAAACAATAAAATGAAAAATTTCAAACAAGAAATGGATGACTAAAGTGAAAGAGAAGATTGTGATTGCTGGGAAAGGAAATAAAGATCACTATAAATGAGGTTTGAAAGTGCATGTAATGGTTGGGAGTCACTAAACATTAACATATAACTATTTTTATAAAGCCAAATTAGTAATTAATAACTCGGTTGATTTGATTAATGGTTCCGTTAAAACATGTAAGTACCTTAGAAATCATTTTCTCATTCAGAACACCGGCATCATTAGCCGGCTCCCGTACAGGGCGTCCAATCAAATTGGACTGACTTGACCTTTGGCTTTTGACCCTTCTCTCTGCCAGGTGACCTTTACCCTCTCTTCCCATGTGAGAGGGCAAGATATGGTCTGCAAATATTTCTGAAAAAAAATTTGAAACAATACATTTATCATTAATTTTTTGACAAAGGATTTAGACCCGATGCATTTATTGAGGTTAAATAATAGCTACTTATTAGTTTATTTTAAACTTTAATCATATTAGATATTGTAAATAGCAAAAATCTGGAATCTAAAGAATGATCTGAATCTTAGATAAATAAATAAAAGAAACTCTAAAAGACCAAACAAAGACTAAAAATAAAACATAACCTCCGGCGAATGTTTTTTTTCATAACAGCCAATAACTATGTAAGTTAGCCTTCATATATATTACCTCCATTAGTGTCATGCCCCAGAGGTTTCTGCCCCTCCTCTATAAGATTTTTCAGCACCTGTAAATAGAAGAAGTCAATGGAATTAATATCATATAAAACCCATCTATGTAAACAGAGAGAGGTAAGCAAAATTTGACTGAGAACATAAGCATAACAAATCCCAATTATATTCTTATTATAAACATTATTATCTAAAGATATCATTTTCAACCCTAACCACCGAAATTACATTTGTTTGCATGTTAAAATTATTCATCTCAGTTTTGACAAAATCATTTACAGCAAACCAACTTTTATTAATTTTGCCTGTGAGAAATTTTTGCAACATTTGCGATAGCCTCGGCGCCACAAATATTTCTCATCACAAACATATAGTCCTTGTCATATAAGTTGAATAACACCTGGAGTTTAGATAAGGCATGATCACAAAAACTAGTCACCACCAACCAGTTTATCTCTGGTAAATTGCAAAAATAAATTCATCATGAACAACAGTTGCTTTACAGTATAAATGACCAAATATGGCTCACAACCAAAATAAACGATTTTGATAAAGAACAGTAAATTCGGTTCACTCACCAAAATGGTTCTGTTGCTTGCATCAAGTCTGTTCCTTAGCGCCTCTATCTCACTCTCATGGCCACAAACATCCTGAGACAAAATATGATTAAAGTCACTGATAATAGCTATAGAGAAATCTTTTCGATAGCATCAAAACTTATGCAAACTATTGATTCCATAGCATCCACAAATAGTCACCGGTTGAGACAAAGATACCGGTAAAGAAAAATATTAAGCAAAAATCAATAAAGAATTATAGTTACTGTATATATAGGGAAATATTCGCCCCCATTTTATTTAGGCCCCTTTCACCCTTGTTGTCATTGAGCGAATTTAAGACTGGGACTGGGAATTTAAGTCTTAAATTATCCCTCTTTAAACAAATCTACATGTGGGCGAATTCAAACGGGGCGAAACCGTTTGCAAGTGAAGAAGGACGAAAATAACACGAGGCAAAAATAACCCTGTATACAGTATATCAATGCAACACCCTCTGTTACACCCCCACACTCATTTCAGAATCTGTAATATACTCACTATCACTTCAAGCTGATAACTTCATATAAATCATCAACATTTTACAAAATATGACTGTTACAACACAGTCATGAAGCTGAATATAAACTTTAGTAATCTTGAAATATCATTTTGTGGTTCAAGAAAAGATTTCAGTTAGCACTGCATCTAATGATATTGGCTCATATGCATGCATAAACATGTCTCCGGTAGCAAAGGCAATTTTCATTATAAACTTATTATATAATTATGTACTACCCAGTGGTATGTTGTGATACTGTATAGATGTCAAGTTTGTGTTACCATTATTACTGTTACAGTACATAGAGTCTTACAGTCAAAGACCCTATGATATGGACATATTTTTATGTATATTATAATTAATCAATGATAATTTCATAGGTCCTTGAAAAAAACCCTGGTAAAAACCATTCAATGACAAAGAAACTTCTGAACATTCAAATCTTTTAACTGACTCACCCCATTATGAACTACAATCCCATTAAGTTCAAAGTTCATGTTTATACAGACAAGACGATCATACCTTTCCTTCCCTCAACTCCTCAATGGTATCCTGAAGATGAGCGTTGAGTTTGCCGATTTCGCGAACCTCTGTCTCGCTCTGTTCCAGAAGAGCATCCCTCGCCTGTAGACGACGGAGCTCTGCGTCCGGAAGTTTTATGAATCCAGATTCCGGATTCTGGTACTCTCGCAATCTATTGCCAAGTTGTTCATTTTGATTCTGAAGGACCACAATTCTTTTTTGACAATCTTCTAATTTGCGAGGTAGTTTTTCTCGTTGTGAAGGACTCAATTCTGTTACCTGCAAAACCAGTGTATAAGTTATATATAGGAACTTGTTTTTTGATTCAAACACAAATGTTGTTAAACCTTAATTGTTTTTATTTGACTAAATGGGACTTAAAATTTTTTTTCATTCAGCAGACCAAAATAATCATTCTTGGGAAAAAACATAATTATCATTAACTTACTGTTGATCCTGACTCTAGTTGCTGAATGCGGTACTTGAGGCGATTCTCGCTGCGCTGTAAATTTCCAATCTTTTCTTTAAGCAGTTCCTCCGATTCCTCCATCTGCCGCAGTTTCCCTTCCATCTCGACCTCACCAATCTTGCTCTTCTCTAGCTCCTTGTCTGTTGATTTTCCTGACAACTGAAGTGAAACATGTTCTTTGTTAAGCCTCTCCAAGTCTGTATGAAGTGAAACATTTTGCTGATCCAGAACAGCCAGTTGATTTTGAAGTTGCGCTAGATGATGGGATAGAGCTGCGTTTTCTTGCATCACATGATTCATTTGCTGCGAGAGTTCGATATTTGCGTTGTGTAAATCTGCGAGTTGCTTCTCTGCATTGGATCCCATGGTCTGCATTTCTGAAAGTCTCTTACTTAAACTGATCTCCTTGTTTTCTTGATCTTTTGTCCTCTGCAACAAACTAGACTCTGCCTTCTCCACTTCTTTCAACCTCTCTTCCAGGTACTCTGATTTCTCTGACAAGTTCAGTTTCTCTTTCTCCAAGTTCTCTAACTGTTGCCTCAATTGAGCCTCAGACATTGATAACTCCGACAAAGTCTCGTTCAAGTTTGCCGATTTTGACAACCACACCTCCTCGTCAAGCTTATACTTCCTGACCAACTCTTTCAACCTCATTTCCAGAATTTTTAGCTCTGATATCCGATCTTCCATCTTTGCGATCTGCTCTTCTAGGTCTTCCACCTTGTTGAAGAGACCTTGCTCTGAAGATTCCAGCTGGTTGAGCTGCTGCTTCATGTTCTTCTCGGATAACTGAAGCTCGCGGATCCGGATGTTCTGCTCGTGGATAGTGTTCTTGTCCTTCCGTGCTATCTCATGTAGTTCTTCCCGATCTTTTTCCAAGTCAGACACCTGAAATTTACAAGTCTAACATTTTAAACAAGCAATTATAAATTCATTTATTTCCAACTACCGGTACACCTTTCTTTAAAATGAACAAAGTTTAAAATTGTTTAATTCTGAATCATTTTCATTCTAACACTTCATATTTTATGGCTTACATCTATCTAATATGATCATATCTTAATCTCTGTATGTGCCATATCATAATGGTTTGTGGCTAAAGCCCTTTTACCATTCTAGTCCTACTAATAAAATTTCTTTTGAGATGAGGAGGGGGAGAGGCAAGGATGAGTTAGAGTTTAATTTACTCAGATGTAGTGGATCTCAGTGTTACAAATGAGGATTTCTTTTATTTTATATCCTTGAATGAACCCAAACTGTAATGCATCTACATATATAGTCATGTACAATCAAGACTGCATGAAATGCATATACTGATACAGCTCACTTGATTGAAAACATATCTCTGTCTTTTATCAGATATTGAAAGTTATGGTTAAAACCTAGTGTATTTCCTTAAACAGAAAGACCAGATTTTAATGATTAAACATAGAAAATCAATACTGAAATTTTTTTCTACATCACAACCACCATTACAGAGACTGAGACTGACCTGAGTTTTGAGGTGTTTTTCCAGCCGCTCCAATTCGGAGATTCTCTGTCGGAACACATCCTCCGGACTCTCCAGCCCTCCCTTGGATTGGACGACCTGGTCGGATTCCAGCCGGTCGTTCAGTTCCCGGTTCATGGCTTCCAGCTTTGTTATCTTGGTCAGTAGCTCCGTCGGATTGTTGCGGATTTCATCATCGCCATTGTTGTTGTTAGCCAGTTTCTCTTTCAGATCCAGAATCTCCTGTTTCAGGGACTGTTCGTTCTGCTCCAATAACTCTATTTTTGATTTTCCTTCATCTCCTTTGCTCCTGTGAATAAAGAAATTTTAAATCACTTGTTAATCCATGGTAAAATTATCATCGACTTACAAAAGATCAAGAGACAATGAAAGTTATCTCAAAGAATTAATCCAGTGGATAATGGATTCTGAATCTAGAATAAAGAATTGACCATATCCATGATCTTCACAACTAGTACAACGGTATTATCCAATTGCAAGCAATGGCTATAGAGCTCTCTTAGTCCAATCTCTTCAAACATCGAGAGAAGAGAATTTTAAACAAATGCCCTTCTCGTCAAAACAATGGCTATAAATCCTTGCACTGTAGGTATACATGTATATACAGCATGTCTGCCAGGATCTCAATAGGATTAAAATTCACGAACAACAGAAACAGGCTCGGATTTACCGTTTTAAATGGACGAATCTTCAGATGTATATAGATGATTGGGAAAATAACAGTATCTTTTACACTATGCATAAGTTTGCCCCGGCCACCTCCTTCTTAATTAATCAAAATGACCACGGTAGATATCACACATTCTGTATTGGAATGTTCTCAGCCGCAGTTTCATTAATAATTTCCATTTTATCATGCACCAATGAAAGCCCTGGACGTTAGTTCAAAAAATGCCAAAAATGGTGAAAGATGATAAGAGAACAAGTCAATTGAATATGCTCTTGTTCATGCAGTTTCCATAGAAATAGCATCTCTGTTCATGAATAAGTAATGTCGATTCAAAGAATTCACAAGCTAGGCCATCTGTCTATAAAATACACATCGAATATACCGTAATCAAAACTTATCAGCTGCAATAAAAATTTGATTTATGATTTAATAAATTTTTCATAGAAATTTAAATTTTGATTGAAATTCTTAACATACTGAAAGATTTTGGTGTTTTTTTAATTGATAAAGCCAGTATTACATTTCTGTGTAAAATACTATAATTTCCCTACAAGTACTATGTAAGGTAGTCATTTAATGGAATGAATAAAACATTAGCTTGTGGGCATAATTCTGGACAAAAGAGAACTCCGGCCAGGAAACTTGTACTAAACAGATCAATAAAGAGAGATGTGATCTTTGATGCAATGCTGATTGTGTGCTTTAGAGGCGTTGGGGGGTCCTAAATACCTGGATCAAAACACCTAGCCAAACACAAGGGGTCGTCTCAAAATGTGGTAATATTAGAAGACTGAACTATAAAAGATGGTACATATACTATGCAACTAATCATGTGCCTTAAATTGATCACTGTCCGATAAATTATTTTCAACAGATCAAATTTTTAAAAATTCACAGGTTGAAAATCAGTGCATTTTCTTCAATTTATACTATTGGATATACCTGGTACCTACATCTATATGACGTGCTTCTGTTTTTAAATTAAGTTTAAACCAAGATATTTTTTTCAGATTTGATTTTCAATAGTGCATGGTAAATAGGAGAAAGTATACATTTCACCTATGCAGATTGTATAGTTGCATATTGTCATCTATATAAAACAATATCCTTAGCTTTTGCATGAATTTGTTTTTCCTATTAAACATGACTTTGAAGCAACATGAAAGGAAATAAATTTCAAAAGTTGACACAAGTAATACTACTACATTGTATTGACATAACATCAATTCTGATTATTAACCCTCTTATAAATCACACACAAATTACTAATTTAATGACCCATCCAGAAATCCTTCATATATCAGACAGATACCCATTGTGTAACTCTGTCTAACAGAAGACCCACACAACCAGGTAGAAATCCTTCCCAATCACTCACCTGTCAAATAATATTGATTACACATCCGAGATTAATCAGTAATCAATGACAAATTCACACCTCAGCTACAGGTGTTCACGGTCCAATTGACCTACTTTTAACACAGGTCCTCCTTTATTTTTCACAGAAAAAAAAAAAATGAATGAAAACAAACATGACCGATCTTGCCATTTGACAGTCAGTGTGACTCGGTAGTATATATCAAACATCCTTCCATTCCCCCAGTTGATAAATTCCTTACGAGTGTTTGCTCAAACAATGAGAAGAAATGATTATACACATAAGGTCTACAACACAAGTCCTTTATGCAAACACTCATCACGTATCATATATCTCTTATTTTCCACCCATCATTTTGACAAATTCATAGAGAGGGAATTTAAATTTTGGCCATTTCAGCAATGTGATCTATTAAATGTTTGCCGAGGCTTTCACTCCCGGGTATAATGGAGGGAGTTTAAATATGACAGCCAGAAATTGAGTGTCTTTGAGGGACACAGTCAAAAGTTAGTTTTCACTAGTAGCTTAAGCAAGCTGCAGAATTGGGTACAATTGTCTAAATTCTTAAGTCAGCCTTAGGAACCTGACTAATGCTTCAATGCAATAATTTTGTTGATTGACAGACCATGTAACAATTTCATCTCCCCACCCCTACCGGTACATCAATTCCAACTTTTAAGGAGTAAAAGGCGTAACTAAATATCTAATAACAAATAGCTGTTGACTTCATTTCCAGATATCCATTGAATTAATCTATAAACCATATAACATGTAAGGAAGGTATGAGAATACCACCATTTTCTCAAACTTGGCAGCTTTTTAGAAGACAAAAAGTTTGATCGTCATGGTAACTCACCTGAGATTCTCCTTTGATTTTGTGAGACAGTCAACACAATGAACAAGATTTTCTAAAACTTGTCCAAGCGCTGGATTCAGAACAACCTGCAATATATCACACTCTACATTGGTTGACATGTATATGATTATCATGATTCAAATGGGGAAAATGCCACATTTATATAATATTTGAACAAATTATCAATTTTAACTAACTATTGCATAGTATTTGAACAAATTATCAAAAGTAACGAACTAGATACGGTAAATTTAATGTGAGGTATATGCAGGTAAATACATAAAATAATTAATATTTCTCTTTCTGGGTTCTTGTTTTTGTTTTTTGATCAAAATGTAAAACATCACTTCATATTATGAGAATGAGTATGAAAACCAATAATTTTAGCATCACATGTTTATCAAAAATATTGTTGTTTCATCAATATTTGTAGAATACCAATCCTCAAAATTAAACCTTCATTGACGTTTATTATATGATAACATATTGTATTGATGGGACCATTGGCCAATATAGGTTACGTATCCTTGAAACTGTGATTTTTTTTTTATATCCACGAAAATTGATGCTCATGAATATTAATGAAATCACAGTATAGAAAATTTGAAATAAATTAAGCCCAATATTTAACTTACAGGTAACTCAGTTGGAAGCTGAAACGTTCGAGGGACCTCTGTGCCAACTTCGAGTATGTCATCATGGAAACGGATCTGGACGTCGAGCACGATGTCCTGTAGAATTCTCTGGAACTCCTCCATCTCGTCCTCTAGCTCCTTGACGCGACATCCCAGCGCTTTCTCCCGGGCACGTAACACTTTCTCGTCACACTGATCTTCCAGCATCCTGACTTTTCTGTTGAACTCCTCCGTTTTATTCAGTCCGAAAAAACTGTCCACATCCGACAAAATTGATGGCGAATTACTTAAAGTCACACCCTGACATTTGGAACACAGATTTCTCCCGGGTTTTTCTTTGCTGTCTTGCATTTCCTTTCTTAAGGCTGCCAGATTTTCCACAAGAGCTGATTCGCGTTTGGATTGTTCGCTTAACTTTTGATTTAATTTGATACATTTGGCACATTGGGTATCGTCACCAGTATGAACAATATTTGATATATCACTAATTAATTCGTCTTTGGCACTAGGGTTGGTTTGAGGTTTGATCGGAGTAGATTGGGCACTTATGGGGGTGGCATTTTCATGAAATTTCATCGCAAGTTTCCTCTCTTGAACAAAAGTATTTTCACAATCACTTTCACAATCACTATTCACATGATCTTTTTTCATTTTAACTAATTTAATCAATGCGTTATTCTCCTCTGTGAGCTCTGAAATTTTTTTGGAATGTTCCTCTTCGTTGTATTTGAGATGAGACAATGATGTTTCTAATTCTGAGACAGTACAAACATGACTAGAAAGAGTGTCGTTAAGTTCGGACAATTTTGATTCATATTCCATTTGCATTCTCTTCATTTCATTCCTTGTTTTTGATAAATCACACTCCAACTTTTCAGCATGAGATTTCTCTGTTTTTAATTTCACTGATAAATTCTTTTCGGAATCCTGTAAAATTTGAACACATTGTTTTTCCTTTGAAAGATCGCTTTCAGTTTCTGTTAAAGAATTTTGCAACTCAGCTACCCTTGTTTCTGAGTTTTCCAGTGTGGACTTCTGAATGCTAAGTTCACTCTGTAAATTCTGAATTGTTTCTTCGGCCACCGCAATCTTTTCTTGGTACTCCTCGTTTTCACACCTCAATGATTCTAAGTTCTCTTTCAACATTTCGATGGTTTCTCGGAGTTCCGTCACTTCCTTCACAATATCAGGTACCTCCGTGAGCATAATCGAGTTACGCAGTTTCTGATTTTCTTTCGTCAAGATATCCTCACGATCTTCCAGCTCTATAACGCGCTCCATCAGTTTTTCTTCAGAGTCTTCCAGCAGTTTCACTTTTTCATTCAGTTTCTTATTCAAAGAATCTGCTCCTTGCAATGAACAGAGCTGATCGGCAAAGGTCTGGTTTTCTGACTCCAAATCCTGCAGACGTTCAAACATTCCAGTCAGTTTTCTCCCAGTCGGTGCATTTAAGTCATCGGTATCTGTACTCTTCTCCTCACAAGAACAACTGTCCAATTTAGATTTTACATTCACAGAAGAACTCACTAGCTTGCTGCGTAGATCCATTTCCAAACCTTCAAGTTCGGTCACACGATCCATCAGTCGACAGTTGGCGTCTTCCAGCAGACTAGATTTGTTTTCCACTGCTGTCACCTTCTCCTCACACTCTTGTTCATAAGAATCCAACTCGATCAATCTTTCGTTCAGATCGTTGTTTTCAACCCGAATTTGTTCCAACTCCTCGTTCACACTCTCCAAATTATCGTGAAGTTCTTGGTTTTCTTTACGCAGTTCCTCCAGCTCCTCTAAAAGTTTGTCGCCCTTGTGTTCTAAATCTTCTCTTGCACTCTCTGACTCCTCCAACTGTTGTTCTAGAAGTTTCACATCCTCTTCGTATTTGTTTGCTTCCTCTAACTGTTGTTCTAAAAGTTTGATTTCCTCTTCGTACTTGTTTGCTTTTTCCATCACTTCATCTTCGTGTTTCTCTATTTCCATTATCCTGTTGGTCAGCTCCTCCTCCTGCTGAATATACTGAGCTATTTCTTTCTCCATGAGCTCCATTTTCCGCTCGTATTGTTCCACTTTCCACGCATGCTTTTCTTCCATTTCTATCAGCCTCTTTTTCAGATCACCTTCATGCTCTTCCATGGAGTCCATTCTGTCCAGCAGGTCTTCACGTGATCGATGCATTTCCTGAATCTTCCCCTCATACTGTTGTATTTTGTCATATGAAGAAAACTGTTCATACATTGTGACTTTACTTTTTAGCTCTCTCTCTATTTGCTCCATTTCAGCCAAAGTTTCACTCAGTTTGATTTCATTCTCTCTTAGAGTGGCAATTCTATCCTGCAACTTCTCGATCTGGCCATTCTTTTTCTCTTCCGTTTCATGAAGTTCCTCCTTAAGCTTCCTGATTTCTTCTTTCAGAGACACCATCGAGTTCCTATCAAGAGATGTATCACTCTCCGACAATTCGGAAGCCAAGGACGGGGTATTGGGAGGATCCGATTTTTCTCTCTGTTCCCGCAGCCTCTTTCTGAGATCCACATTCAGTGACTCTAGATTATTCACCTTTTCTTCCAAACTTTGAATTCTCTCCGCGTCATTCTCTGCTACTTTCATCCAGTTGATTTTAAGAATTTCCTCATTCTCCTCGAGGTCTGCCACTTTGGCGCTGAGATCCTTATTTTCGGCCTTGAGATCTTTGATCTGTTCCTTGAGCGTCTCGACGAGCATGATGTCTGTCTCGAGTTCCTCCTTCAGCTGAAGTCTCTGCTCCAGTAATTGGTTTTGCATCTCGAGATCTGAGATCTTTTGAGACGCTATCTCTTCTGCTTTTTCCAGATACTGCACCTAGTAAAAACAATGGTTGTAAATAAATTAGTTTAGATCATTTAATAAATTCACATAAAACTGATCATTTCTTGAAAAAATCAAATATAAATAATATTAAATGATTATAGCAACTATAAGAATCAATTTTAATTCATTGTATACAATCTTAATTGAATAATACAAAAAAAGAGATATAATTTTGTTGAAATTAAAATCTAGAAAATGTGCATTAAAAAATATTAGTCATAAAGATATTTGAATACAACTTTACATGATGCTGATAAGTTTGCAAGATGTTAATTAAAATTCATTATACCAAAAATCATAAGGTCATATGCTAATACTGTTCATGACAAAGTAGGGAAAACTGTCAAACTTACATGTACAAAGTTTAAGTGATATAGAAAAAACTTCTCTACAGAGAGTTGTAAGTTAGTAAGTACTGTTATAGCCATAAACTTACATCACTAGAGCCATTAGGAATACAGTCCACACATTATAATTAACATTCCACCAAATCGACATACATGTGTATCAAACGACAACATGCTATATACTGTATAGGGAACTTATGTGGTTATATGGGAGAACAATGCCGAAAGTTAAATATCCCTGGACTATGACCAAGATTATCTTTCATGAACAGAGTCTTGCGTCAACAATCAAAAATGTGTCCGGAATTATTGTAGTGTGGTCTTAAGTCAGCAATAGAGGGGTTTATTATGTGGTAGCAGACTTGGCAATCACTCAGTTTAAAAGTTCGCACTAATGTAATCCCGCACAAAAATATCCCCTTGTCTGGGGTAAGTCAAGGCGAGAAATAGTAAAGCTGATATAAATTTAAAAGAAAAGTCATAATGTCTAATTCCCTTACAGTTTTTTATCGTGTTTTATTTTGTGAAGAAACTTGCAACTTTTAAAAGTTTAAATGGTGTTATTTGTGGACAGTTATTAAACATACTTAAAAGTTACGGCCCCTGGGGAAGGCTATCATAACACCTTAATCTTTCCAGGCTGACATTATCATGATTATGAAAACTTGTACTGACACATCCTAATTCATATTTAAAATTCGTATAAAAAATTGATCAGCCTATAATTCTTTGTGTATTTTAAAATAAGACACACAAAGGCATATATGCTATTTCGGATGAAAGAATGAAGTGGAAATTGTCTTGAAATCATAAATGATGGTATCTTACACATATCCTTTGTATTGGTAAAAAGAAATATTCGATATTCAATGTTGCAGACAGAGAAATTTGAAAGACAGTATAATACTAAATTTTCAATTATCAGAGGTCTTAAATCTCAAACTGAGTTTTTTAACAGTTTTTAACCTAGTAGCTGGATTTATCATATTTTTATATGAAAGAAAAACATATCAGTTTTAAAATTGAACAATTCATATTTGTAGAAAATTGTACAAGTTACTTTGTTCACTAAAAAGTGTGTCGGAGAAATTGTAGTCAGACGTAAAAGCAGAAGTCCAGTGTGCCCTTTAGCAATAAAATAACCAAAAACACACGAGTATGTGTGACATAACATTAGCTGTTAGTTTAAATTCTGTTAGTAAGAGCAGGTCAAGGATATCATACATATTGTAGAAATGTTTGCAAAATGCAGCCATCTTTATTGACTCAGCAAATCTTTGAATCAATCTCTCATCATTATGGGTGCTGTTAATACATCACAATTATAATAAACTCAAGCCTCTTCAAATTAGTTTTTTTCATTCTACATGGGTACGGTGGAGGTACAGTCATAGCTACTGTTTTGTCAAACAACACACCCACTCATTATTATAGAGAAGTTCAAACACACAACCATCAATCCCATGATGCATCACTATTATAATACCTTCTCCGCGAGATTCATCTCGCTGACATCTTTGTCCAGTATGATCTCCTTTAGCTCTCGAATTTTTTGCTGACAGCTACTCAGTGATTTTTTACAATTCATCTCAGATTTCCGACATATGTCAAGGTTTTCTCTCGCACTGTTCTCACTGCTCTCGAGATCATTGATTGTGTACTCAGCGAGTTTGAGCTTTTCTCGCAGCTGTTTCTCTGAAGTCTCGCTCTGGAAAATTCGGTCTTGGAGAGTCATACAGACTTGTCTGAACTCTTCCAGCTTTGACTCGTATGAGTCCACACTCTCATCCAACTCATCTGCTTTCATACTCATTCCCTCTTCAAGCCGAGACCTCAAGCTCAACACTTCCTCTCGAGATTTATTTAAGTCATCTTTGAGAGCTTCAATCTCAGCTGTACAGGCAATTACATCATGACTCAAGTCTTGGTGGGCATCATGGCTTTCATCCAAACTTGCATACGAGTCTTCACTTATAACTGACTCAGACTCATCTACCTTGCTAAAATTCTCAACATTACAATGCTCATTTTGAGGCTCAATGTTTTCCGACATACAACTTGTCTCCCCCATAGGAACCTGGTCACTTTGGGAGGTGGCCATTTCATTGGTGTGAGTGGGGTTACACATGTCCCCCGCGGAAGGCTGATCTTTGGGGATCATAACATCCAAATTTGGAGTCGGTTCATTAAGACTTTTCACGCCCAGTTGGTTCTTGTGAAAGTCTGGCGAGTCTAAAGCTCGCGAGTTTGAAGACTGAGTAGTGAGTTGTTGTGAGTGCAATGACGGAGTGCAAGTGTCCTGGAAAAACGAACACAACAGCTACCAAGTGTGAGAAAATAAATAAAAAAAACAGGCCCACCACCAGAGTTAATCAGTGTGCAAATTAATGATTGGCACCCAAGTTACCCCCAATGAAATATCTACAGAACAAAACGATACAAAAACAAGAGAGAGATAAGCAAGTGCTCTTATTATGAAATAAATCCTGAATAAAATAATGAAGCAGACAGAAAATAATCTGTTTAAAAAAGTTAAGTATCCCTTGACCAAAAAGAACAAGAAATTATCCAATTATAAATTGACCGTACTTTGGTAAATAAATACACAATATTCTGTGGCCTAATTTTACCTTCAAGGTCATGACCTCTTGAGCCTCTCTCTCCTCCAATGAGGGCGAGGCTACCATGGGTCTCTCCTTCAGGGCGGCATTCTCCTGCTGGAGGCTACTGACCTTGGACTGAAGGTCACGAACCGAGGACTCCAAGGACTCAACATACTAAAAAGTCAAGGTCAAAGCATTTTCTTTTAAACAAGAAGAATAGAAAATATATTTTTAGAAATAATGCAAGTGTAATAGATCAGTGCAATATGTTGCACCTATGACATAATTTTGCTCACTCTTAAGTAAAGGGTGGCAAAAAAAGTAAATTTGTTTTACATATACTTGATTAGTGAAAGGAAATTAAAAGGTATTACAGTAATATTACTAGTAATCTTAAAACTTTAATATGTAGTTATATCTGCTTGAGATATATGCAATAAAGTACAACATATTTTAATTCTATCTTCTTTAAATAAATGTAATCATGTATTTGAAATGATCACTGCATCAACGTTATAGACTTAAAAAGTGAAGTTATCTTACGACATCGAATTCATTGCTGGTGGACCCCTTTCTGGATGCGTGTCCTGCGCCATTCATCTCCACAGGATCTTCAGGGATTGTCTCAAGATCTCCTACATTCTGAAATCAAAACAGCCGAAAAAACATTAGACACTTTCAATATCATGCAAACTTTATATACCGGTATACACAATAGCATGTCATAATTATTTCTGTTCTTATAAGCCTGTGTGAGTGAAGTTGTCACAAACATTTTCAAATCAGACACTAAATACAGTTTTTAACTCAAAATATGTTGACTAGAGGAAAGCTTGTGCGTCAGTGGGGCCTATTAAGGTGAGATGTAGTTCATAGAATATATGTGTTTAACAGTTGGTCAAATTAGGGTTTGAACAACTTACTGTGTATAGAACATATCACATAACAAAGAGCTGCATTATATTTAGAACATCAAAAATTCAATTGTTTACATTTACTGCCCCATGCAAAATTCTTGATACATTTAATACCTTCATTATCATAAAATTAATTAAAAATTGCAAAAGTAAACACAGTTAAATTTACCATTATGTAATAATTCATCATCTATATCATCCACATTATTATACCAAGATCATCCAGTACTAGCTATCACAACTTGAATCTTCCACTCCACTTATTATCCACAATATCTTCCACTCTGAGAAAAATCCATCATCTTCACCAAACTTTTTACCACACAAAAACTTCCAAATGCTTTTTTTTTTTCTAAACGCCTGTCACAGCAATAATGTCAACTGTAGTACAATTCCACACAAGTCACAAATTCCAACAAAAACCAAAACAAGAACTTGAATGTGTATAATAATACACTTAATATATGGCTTCAACATAAAACACCCTAGCAGACTTTATATAGTGTTGACACACCATTGACTTCAAAGGCTTATCAATGAGATGGTCTAGCAGTTGAACCTCTGGTGACAAATTCTGTCTACACTTGGAGCGAGAGCCATAAGAATCCTTTAATTGGCTGCAGATTTACATAAGGAGGGACCCAAGTTTGTAGATAAATTCTTGCGTTTCTCTGTCCATTCTATTAGTGTATAGGCATTCAGGACCCCCTTCACTTCTTTAATTAACTTTAGCTGTATACAGTTTGGGGTGGGATTCTTTTGAGAAGAAATGATTTATTCCCTTTCCTTATAAATAGTTAAATTTGTAATACTGTAAATTCCTTAGACCTATTTATAATAAACGAAAGGAATTAATAAACGGGTAAAATCATGAGAAGCTCATCTAGTGGATTTTAAAAGTCTCGCTTTTTTTTTGACGGATGAATTTCAAATTAAATGAAACTGTGATAAAAATTCAGTGTTTGCAATTTTAATTCTAGCAATTAATTGATTCAAATTGGTTGAAAGTCAGAATTAGATACTAGTGTATACACGCCAACAGTTTAAATATCAAAGAAAATATCTCCCCGCAGACTAAACTAGAATGTCCCAGTATGGGAGGGATACCTGACACACTGCTATAAAACCGAGAATCTGGAACCTCATGTAGATAAAGGACAATTGTTTATACACTCCAGTTAGAAGATAATCTAAACTCCATTTGCTTGTTTTCTGTAGAATGTTACATCTACAAACAAAAAGAGGTGATAAGAATGGGCGATTGCAAGGGAAGTAATTCCTCCAATCTTCACAATTTATCAAAATTTAAATAATTGTATCTTTGATTTTGAAAACCCCATATTGCATAAACTCAGTGATTTAAAAGGAGGGGTATGATGCAATTATTCCGAAGCAACAAATACAAATATGCTTAGTAATTTAGTGTAGTATATGTCGTAATTCTATATAATACATATAAAATTAAGTTTATATAAATATTCTCACATTAAGAGTAATGTTAATTGGTTCTTTAAAAAAAAAAAAAGATACATTTGTTAAGTAATGTTGTACCTTAGAGTTTTCATTTAAGCTATATGTTAGAGTCTAAGACTAATTTTGTTTTCAGGTTTTGGCTTAGATTCCATTCATTATCCAAATTATCAAAGCTATCCTTTTTGGTTCAAATTCAGTTCATTACCAATATGGATCATATAAATATTTAATTTGTTTCTTCACATTACCGATCAAAGATTATTAATACCATCACCAGTCTGAATATTGACTATTTTTTCTTGTATCTACACAAAAAATATCACAGGTCTTAATTTTAAAACAAACGAATTATGAAAAAACAAAGCAAACCTGCACAATATGTCAATGATAATTCTCTCCCCACAACTTAACACCTTTGAATATTATATCATTTAAACAAAAGCCATGCATAAAAAAATAAAAATTCAGGAAACATCTCTGCGGTGTAGCATTTATACCTGGAGGCTAAACATGCCTCGGGCGCACACAGCCATTAACCATGTGATCGGATTATTTATATATTTTGTTTGGTTTTGTCTCTTTGACTTATCAATATCGCGATCATAAACTCTGCCTTCAAACAATGGCACAATTTGATACACACGTTAAAGGGATCAATCTATGACTGACAGATATTTAATCACACATCTATACAGCGTCAAAGGCAGATCTATATATAATGAAGTATCGAATACAGTCCCTTAAAACTGATTCGATTGAAAAAAAAAAAAAATCAAAACAAAGCAAAAATCTGTTACTCATATCTGCTTACTCACAGTGTATACACAGAGCGAGGAAAATATGTTGAAATAATCAAACGATGATTCATAATTTACCTGACTTGGTATGTAACCTGGCTCCCTCTTTAACTGAATAGATTTTTTTCTGCTTGCATCAAGAACAAGATAACTTAATTTCCTTCAGCATAAATTTAAAATACAGACTCTAGAACAGCTATGGCTCATTTGAAATTCAAAATCAAGTTCACACTACTATAATTAATACATTCCTAAACAGTTGAACTGTTTCACAGTTAATTTTCCCTGGAATGAATAAATGCGTAAACCTTGCACAATTTTTTTTTACCCTTATACATTAATATCATTTGGTGTGTTAAAAGACATTGAAACTGTATATGTAAATAAAGACTTTAAATTAAAGATTACAAATTCAGTATCTGATATTTATTCAGCAGCTAACTGCTAATAGTATTTCAACAACAATAGGTTAGTTTAATTAAAGCGACCGTTTAAATTTTTTTTTTTCAAAGCCGACCCATTTGAAGTTTTCGCAGGATATAAATATTGATTTTTCAATGCAAAAGAAAAATTCTTTTAAAAAAATCTTATTTTGTAATCCTGCAGTTAACAATACCCACAGCTGTACAAAAGAAGAAAATCTATTCAGTATGAGGTGGATTAAATCATCAAAACAGGGACAAAAATATATAATTTATTGAAGAATGGTTTGATTTCTATCCTTTGCCATCAAATTTAGATTTTTAAGAATATTATATATAGTTTCAGTACAAAAATGTGGATCGAGATAGGGTCGATCCATTACTACTTGTATGTTGTCAAATTTCTTGACTTTTGATAAACGTTTGATCTCAACAACAAAATTCACAACAACTGATGCTTCAAAAATAAAGATGAAGCATCCTATAGCATGCATGTGTAGATTCTATACTAAAGTCCCTCTCATCACCAACATTGTAACTATCTGTATGTTCCTTAACTTTTAAACAAATTTTCTCAATTAACAACATGACTGCATACTCTCTCTCTTTCTCTCTCCCTCTCTCTCTCTCTCTCAACTATCTTTGAATTAAAGAATATATTGTAACTTGTTGGAATATATTCTTTAATTTCAAAGATAGCTGAGAGAGAGAGCGAGCAAGAGAGAGAGAGAGACAGAGAGAGAGATTTATTAATATCATATGTAATGAAAACAACATGTCTGATCCAAATGGTTACAGTATTTTACAATATATTTCGATTGTAATCTGAGATCTAGCTGATAAAACTTTACATTATATTTGCATGTACAGAAGTGAGACTTGAATATACATAAAACTCTAAATCATTCAGACAATGACATAGTGGTTGGCATGTGTGTCTGGATCATACATCAAGATGGCCCAGTTTCTTGGGGAGAACTGAGCACATTATGGAGTGACTTTAGTGTGTATTGAACTGCAATGAAATCAATCAATGTATACATATAGCCACAAAACATCTCCAGGATTCTGTGCTGAGTTCTCACACAGGCAATCAATACATATCATGGTGAGGGGGGACTTGCTGGTCAGATCCTTCTGTTTACAACTAATGCCTTACATTCCCCTATTCCTTAAACTCCAGATGCATGGATCAAGATTTTTATTTTTTATTTTTGGGGGGGGGGGGGGGGGGATGTGTTTCATAGGATAACTGTTTGGTTGCAGGTGAGGGGGGGGGGATCCATGATAGAAGCATTATCACTTATGGTTCCTATAATGATAATCATAGACATAGGGATGTCAAATACTAGTAATATTTACAGACATGTCATTCATACACAATAGTATAACAATGATTTTAATTTCACAACCTGACCATGCATCTCCATTTGGAGAGAGTCTCTCTCTCTCTCTCTCTCTCTCTCTCTCTCTCTCTCTCTCTCAATCTATCTGTGTACATTTAGACTATATATGCAGACAGAAAAACATGAAGGAATTCATGCCAGGCAGTGACGAGGTACGAGGTACGTGAGAGCAGCTCTTGGCTGTCAGAATTACGTAACATTGGCATGTCTTTACACTGACTGACGAATATGTTCTATAGTCTGACACACATGGTTCAGGCAATTGTAAGACATCTTACAAGTTTTTAAGAACAGAAATAAAACATAGCACCTGCACACTGCTGCATGAGCTGTGTTTACAAACACAGAGAGGACTACCTGAGCTCTCACACCTTGACCCTGACTATCAGGTGAAAACATTTACCTGTCCATGTGTCAGTTAAAATCCCCCATTCATGAAACTGATCCAAACAAATATTGAGAGCACACACACGCACACTGTTGTAGTAATTTTTATCCAGTCTGTCAATCTCTCTATCCTGTATTCATCCCTTGATCTGTCACTCCCTGGGAGCTGACTGTGAGTTTGTGAGTGGATCTATACTGAAACAGCTGTCTGCTGTGGGAAGCTCTGTGTCACAGCACTGTAATAATCTGATTGTGCTAAGGGGCCCCACAATGCCTGCAGGGGGAAAGATCGTAATCACCCAATTATTGGCCAAGGAATTCTAACACATCAGGCCTGTGGGTTCACAGTTATATAGCCACTGCCTTTCTTATTCTTTATTGTTTCTGAACTATATACACACACTGACACACTAGCAGAAGGCAATAAATTCACTCAGGTGTTTGTGCAGTTTCATTTCCATTTCATGCTTCTCCATAAATACACATATGTTGTTGGTTTGTTGTGAATCTAATGTGGATCTCATACAATAGAAAATATCTGTGCCATTGGATCAAGCGTGGAAATAAATTTCTGAGCAGATGTACTGGTTGTTTAATTAGTTACCAGAGAGAATAATAAACATGGCTGCTGTAAATAATTGATCAGACTTTTCTCCAATCACTGAGTCTTCAAGGATCTTGACATTCATGCAGTTGAAAAAATTTAGCAGGCTTTACTTTTGCAGGTGTAAAATTAGGGTTAGTTAGTTTTCATAAATCAATTGTTTTATCTTTTAAAAAACAATTTAGAAAAAAATGTTAAAAACTATATAATACTAATTTTGTTATTTTTAAGATTGTGACACATTATAAAAATTAAAAACTTTATTTTATCAAAGCAGATACTACCTACACTTAAGACTTGATCCATAAAAAAAAGAATAAAAAATTGACTCAATCAATAAAATACTTAGTATTCTCTTTAACATTTTCAAAAGACTATTCTCTTTACATACCTATAGCTAATTAAGGGAAACTTTTCAAAGTCAAATAAACTTGTTAATTTAACATTACATATAATTAAAAATAATATGTAGAATGGTAAAATAGTTCTTTATTTGAAAGATGCAAAACCTATCAAGAATGTCATAAAACATACATGAAGTTATTTCCCTTTAATCAGAGTTTCTAGAGTTTATAAGTTTTCTTTTAATTTAGTGCATCTAAATATCTGTAATTTTCAAATTTGAGCATCATTGTTTAAATTAGATATATACGGTAAAGGACTATGTGCGGTATGGTCAAATATCTGCCCCCGATTTCAACCAATTTTTAAATAGTATCATATAAAAATGAAATCTTCACAAATCATTGTAAAGAGGATGCCTATAACTTTAATCTTGATTTTAGTCATCATTGCTCACTCGCTGTTTATCTATGACGTCACTTAAATGACCTAATTCCCGCAAATTTGCAAACAAATGAAGATATTCTCATTTTTGCTCTATATTTTGCATTCGGAAGTATAGAGCGCAGGTCTGCTCAAGTGCGATTTCAACATATGTTTTTCTTCAGATAGTTATACATATTTTTTTTTTTTTTTTTATTTGCATTTTTCAAATTCAAACATACATAATTACTATTAAACTGATGTCAACTTCTTTTTTAAATATTATAATCACTCTTTCATACCACTTTCATTCATACACTCATTCAAAAATCAAAATTAAATGAACCTGAGGTTGTATATTAAATGGTTAATAAAAATAATAAATGAAATAATAATATTCGTAGCAAATTCCACCTCTGTAAAATATAGGTATACAATTATAAACAAAAGAGATCTTCCCACTATGACCAACATTTTTCAAATTTCCTAAGTTGAAATTTTTGAACCGATGCATATTTCTCTATCTTGTATTTAAAACTCAAATAATATAATAGATCAACATAGTTTGGAATCTTATTCTGCTTCAAACATATATATATGAATTGTTTTGTATATAAAATTATGAAGTTCACAGGTTTATTGTCTACACTTAGAGAATTTTCTCCAAATAGTATATTGATAACATTGAATCCAACCCTCTTTGTTGTTTTTCTATATATAGACATACTAAGATCATTCCACAATGGTAAAACATTAGTACAACTAAAGAATACATGTTGTATTGTTTCTATTTCTTCTTTACAAAAAGTACAACAATCATTTGTAATGATCTTGATTTTTTTTAAATAATAGTTAACAGGAAGAATTCTGTGTAGAACTCTGTATTGCAGCCATTGAACAGATGTATCATTAGTTGTCATAAAACATATTTTGAAACAGTCTTGTATGCACAAATTTTGTTCAAGTGGTAATTCATTATTCCATCTTGATATTGCAGTTGGAACCGCTTCAGTATAGTTCAAAATTTTATAAATTGCCTTGGTACATTTTTCATTCAATAAAATCACCTCAAAATACATTGGTAAAAAAGGAGTACAATTTTTTTCAATATTTACTCTTTCAACAAACACTGATTTTAAAAACTTTGAAATAGCGCTAATAATACTGTTGTATTGCATGACATATATATCAGGCAAGTTAAACATATGTAAAAAATAATCGTATGTCAAAAAAGCTCCATTTGCAGATAAGAAATCTCCAACTAACTTTACACCATGTTGGTACAATACATTAATAAAGAAAGATTTATTGGCAACTGTAATACAAGAGTTGTGCCATATTGGAACATTGATAATATTTTTCTTAATATAACCAGGCTGTTTGTTTAACATGTTCACTACCTGGTGCCATGATTGAAAAACATCTTGCCAAAAAACATTATTTTGTTTAATCATCTTTCTTATAAAATCATCCCCAAACTCTAACATTTTCATAGTAACATTTTTGCCGTTAATTGCAAAAAAAATATCCATCCATGGTTTGTGTTTGAGAGTTAACCTTTTAATCCATGAGCATTTGAGAGAAGAAACAAAATTATGGACATCCAGCATTTTTAAACCACCTTTTGTGTAATCTTGAGTAACTATCTTTCTTTTTACTTTATCACCTTTAGATTTCCATATAAAATTAAATATTGCTGTATTCAATGAGGATAAAAATGCTTTATCAGGTGTGGGTAGCGAAATAAATAGATGATTCAATTTCGGCAAAATTAAAGTCTTGGCCACGGTTACTCTACCAACAGGAGTTAGAACCCTTCTGTTCCATTGTTGAATCAGTGAAAGAATTTTTGGCAGTTGTATATTGTAATTTAATTCAGTAATTTTATCTAACTCTACACAGAATTCTATCCCTAACAGATTAAAAGTTGTACAACCCCAATTGAGTTTCCATCGGGTATGGTGAAAAACCTGATCTGAGAACTTTCTCGAGCCTATCCAAACCACCTTGGTTTTTGAGCTGTTGATTTTTAATCCCGAAAATTTTGAGAAAAACTCTAATGTATCTAGAGAATGAAAAAGAGACTCTGGTGAACCATCAAGTGTCAGTGTTGTATCATCTGCATATTGAGTTATCTTGTGTTCTTTACCATTAACTATGATACCCTTAATGTTTGTATTCTGTTTGATAAGTATGGCTAGGATCTCTGCACAGAGTAAAAATAAATATGGAGCAATCGGATCTCCTTGTCTGCAACCTCTCTGTATGTCAAATTGATCAGACAGATGTCCACATTGCAAAATAGCTGCTTTAAAGTTTGTATTTAAGATCTTAACCCAGCTAATTATATTTTTTCCAAACCCCCAAAAATGCAAAACTTTGTAAATAAACTCCCATGCAATAGAATCAAATGCCTTTTCAAAATCTATGAGAATAAGTAAGCCAGGAATTTTTAATGACTCTGTATATGCCATAAGGTCATATACAAACCTTGTGTTTTCACCTATGTATCTGCCTTTCATAAAACCAGACTGTGTTTCTGAAATAAGATAATCAAGGGTAGATTTTATTCTATAACTAATGCACCCTGAGATAAGTTTATACATGACATTTAGCAAGGTAATTGGGCGCCAATTTTTTAAAAATTGTCTTGGCTTATCACCCTTGGGTAAACAGGATATAATTCCGAGCCTTTGAGTAATGGGAAGCTCTTGTTTGCTAAATATACAATTTATAGCTGATACAATGTACAACTTTAGATCTCTCCAAAAAAATTTAAAGAACTCAACAGTGAATCCATCGCTTCCTGGGGATTTGTTATTTTTCATATTTTTTAAAACTAAGGAAATTTCTTTTTCTGTGATATTACCCTCAAGGGAATCTGAAGTCTTTCTATCGAGCCTCTGAAAATGTAGGGGATTTAATACATCTGTAAGATTTATATCAATGTGTTCAGAGTCTCTACAAGTATACAAACTTTTGTAAAAAATCTTTACCTGTTGTAAAATTTCAGACTGATCATAAATAGTATTGTTTTCATCCATCTCCACCTTCTTAATAGTTTTATTTATAAAATTTCGAGATTCCAGGCTGCAGAAATATTTAGTAGGTTTTTCCCCTTCTTCTACCCATTTGGCACGTGACCTTATAACATGTCCCTGTAATTTTTCTTTCCTAAGACCTTCTAGTTCCAATTTTTTTTCACTAACAAGATCAATATTAACATGAGGATTTGATTCCAATTTTTCTATATCTTCTAACAAGGACCTCTCTTGCTTGTCCCTTTGTTTTTTCTTAAAAGAAGAGTATGAAATGGTGACACCTCTAATTTCCATAGTTATACATATTATACAAAAAAATGGTACTTGAGCAAGCCTGCGCTCGATGTTTCCCAGTCGAAAAACCATCGGAAAACACCCATATTTTGCTACAAAACATGAATTTATCAAAATAATGCAATATTCATGACGTCATTTCTACATTATGACGTCACTGTGGTAATAACCTTTTACACCTATATTTCCAATATGATTTTAACTATCTTTCACCTTATTTTAAAGCTCTTTCTAAAACTTTGATTTTGGGGGGCAAAAATTGCATAAAACCGCACTTAGTCCTTTATTAGAGATATTTTATTTAAATGCAATCATTGGATTTCTTTTCTGTTTTTTTAATGAATGTCTTATTTTAAAAAATCTGCAAAACTATAGTATATAAATCCATCTATAACATATTCCATTTTGGAAGAGATTAGTACTAATGTACTAACTTAGGAGGCGGTGTTGGGTGGTCATTATTATTACCAGGTAACCTACCTCCTTGGGCATAATTATTATGTAGAGCTCTTTATAACTTTATTGAAAAAAAAAGAGTTAAAAATTCCATGCTAAAATATTTTGAATTGGATTTTTTTTTAAACAAAATAATACATTATGACTAAGAATCATTCCAAGCATTTGGAGATAGATCCCATGGGGAAAATGTTGACCATCCAGTCTTATAGAGCCTTTATAGATCTTTTCCAAAGGGACAAAACTCTTTCATTACATATCATCAATTGTGAAAGACAAATACTTTTATTTGCTTATATTTACATTATCCAGTGTCTTTGTCTGTGATAACACTACGTATCGATTTTGTACTATATAACCCATAATACATATGACGCCAAATTGAGGCGCCGGCGGGGTTTGCTTATTTATATTTAAAGATTTAATCTTACGGTGGCCTAAAATTATATAAATATAAGTAATAAGGAAACATTCTTTGAATATTATGAGGTGATTATTTTGGTCAGGGCAAGATCAAATCTATCATAAAGCCCTTCGGGCTTTATTGAATTTGATCACGCGCCGACCAAAATTATCACCTCATAATACTCAAAGAATGATTCCTTATTACTTTTTTAACTGCTTAAAGGCAACTGTTTTTTTTGTTTGTTTGTTTGGTTTTTTTTTTTTGGGGGGGGGTTGTGAACGAGGTTGTGCAAACAACATGAAACAAGTACTGCTTACAAAAACATTAAAGCTCTGGTTTGCAGTATAAACATGTTCACAATGACTAGGATAGTTTTCTTGCTTAAGAATAAAATTTAGTTTGCGATATGTACCTTAAATCCAATAACACTTCATAATGGATATAAAATTGTTTTTCAATTTTTTCTTCATTTTTACAATGATCATTTGTCATTCACACAGTACAATACTTATAGAGGTATCACAAACCCTGAGAACATTGTTCAGTACATATGTATTTATCACTATAAAAATAATCGAAATTTGTATTTACGTACTGTCTATAGTTTCTAGCAAGCAAAGCATGAAATTTTCTTATTAATGTGACAATAGGCATTTTTAAGAAACAAACAAAAAATTTGCAAAATATGAAGAAAATTAACTCTCTGAATATACTGTTGAGTCCATGTAATGAGAATTTAACACAACGTGTCATTATCACACTGATGTCAAATTCATCAATCTGGTTTTTCAAATTGCATGTATTGTTGTACTAACTCTGTCTATCAATGCCTGTCTGATGTACATGTACTATCAACTATCTATCTTTGTCTATCAATTTATCTGTTGTATCTCATCTGTCTATCATTTTGTCTGTTGTATTTCATCTATCAATCTGCTGTATTTCATCTGCATATCATTTTTGTCTTTTGTATTTCATCTTTCTATAATTGTTGTATTTTCATCTGTCTATCATTGTGTCTGTTGTATTTCTCATCTATCATTGTGTCTGTTGTATTTCATCTATCATTGTAACAGTTGTATATTTCATCTGTCTATCATTGTAACAGTTGTATATTTATCTGTCTATCATTGTAACAGTTGTATATTTATCTGTCTATCATTGTAACAGTTGTATATTTATCTGTCTATCATTGTAACAGTTGTATATTTATCTGTCTATCATTGTGTCTGTTTTATTTCATCTATCATTGTAACAGTTGTATATTTCATCGGTCTATCATTGTAACAGTTGTATATTTATCTGTCTATCATTGTAACAGTTGTATATTTATCTGTCTATCATTGTAACAGTTGTATATTTATCTGTCTATCATTGTAACAGTTGTATATTTATCTGTCTATCATTGTGTCTGTTTTATTTCATCTATCATTGTAACAGTTGTATATTTCATCGGTCTATCATTGTAACAGTTGTATATTTATCTGTCTATCATTGTGTCTGTTTTATTTTTATCTTTCTATCATTGCAACCCAGTTGTACTTACATCTGTCTCATACTCCATGACTTGGAATTCTAGTGTCTCCACCATTTCTTTGGATTCTTCAAGTTTTTCCCTCAAATGGCAGCAATTTTCCTCTAAAAGCTTAACCTGAAAGAACATATATATACCAGCAAATGATAATTTTTTACATTACATGTTAAGCATTCACAAGAAAATAAGCTATCCAGTTTATATATGTGTAAATAACCATATTTTACAACTGCTACGATTTTTATCAAATTTTGTTCTCTCTCTCTCTCTCTCTCTCTCTCTCTCTCTCTCTCTCTCTCTCTCTCTCTCTCTCTCTCTCTCTCTCTCTCTCTCTCTCTTATTAATCACGCCTGAATACCTTTTTGTTCAGCCTGTGGTTGTCCCTCAATGTTTCACTTCGCCCATTCTCTAGGATGGTCAGTTTCTACAAAAAAAAAAAGATCTCTACAATATACATCATCAACAATACTGCAACTTTACACTAAGCAAGGAGCAAACAAAAATTATCATCAATAGACAGCAGAACCTGCTGGAAGTACATTGTATTGCCGTTTAACCTGTATTTGATAGATCAAGCTCTGCTTTTCGTGATTCAGTGATGATATAATAGAATTAAATTAAAAAATACTACATTAACTGCCATTTCATTCATTATAAAGTGATGTGTACATAGAACATGTATGTTTCAATAACCGTTCAGTAGAGAATAAACAGAAAATGATCCCCCCTTCCCCCAAAGTCTTTTGAATTAGCATACCAGCGATAGACTCTAAACCTAGTTTATTCTCTTTAAAAAAAATAACAGCTTTTAAATAAAACATCATAAAAACCTTAAATAAGTTTGCTCCATGCATATACAGTAAATAAATTGAGACAAATCTGCATGCTTTATTTTTATTTAAGAATCATCAATATTGATGCTGATGGCTTCAGCGGCTGGTGACTGACACCTGAGGTCAGAAAGGTCAAAAGGTCATGCAGCAGATCATCTTGGACATCTACCAGCAATAAAGAGACTTTGTTTACTAAACTTACTTCTTTGACTCATGCAGTCAGGGGGAAACATTCCATGCATTATCTAAAAAAGCAACAAGCAAATTAAAGAATTTTTAAATTCATATTTGCTTTTATAACTATCAATTTAATTTACTGTACATGTATGTAGTACCAAAAGTAATAGTGAATATTTTTTTCTATTATGTCAAGTTAAAGTACAATTGTATGTAAATGCATAAAAAAGCCAACAAAGACTTTATCAAACTTATTCAATTATTGAATATAATCATTTGAGATGCACAATTTTCCCCATGTTTGATTATTGGCATCCTTTTTTAATGAATCCAACAAACAAGCCACTTAAAAAATTGAGAGCTGCATGAGAATTCAGTGGCTTCTCAAATCATTCTTTATAAAATGCATGTGACCTTGATTAGTAATATGTTTCTTTAAAACATTTATTACGGTAATATTTCAATTCAAATTGCATTTACAATTTTAACTGACATCAAAACAATTTGCCATTTACCAAGTTTAAGTTTCCTATTTATCTTCCATTTGGGTCAATATTTGGATTCTAATTGGTTAGTTTGTACTGACAAAATTAGCAGTGCAATTTTATTTGTTGTAAGTGATAAGGGTTTTGCTGTGATTGGTCAAGACATATTTAGCATAGAGTGTGGACATTGTGCATGTGAGTTGGTCTGATCAGGTTCATTGTACATTGGATTAGTTAGATTTATTGGTTGTCATCCATGCAATATGAGAGCTGATTGGTCCCCTTTTTCAACTCGGTTTAATTGGTTAGTTTTTATGCACACAAATATGTCCTGTCAGTTGATTGGTCCGTGTTGCCTCTCAGTGTTATCTGATTGGTCAATTTTTCTGCAGACTTCCTACAGTCATCCATACATGCACTGCCAGCTGGTTAGTCAGCTTTGCCACTTTTCTGCAAACCTGGCACAATTACCCATGCATGCAATATACAATGTATCATCTGACTGGTCAGCAGCTTTGTTTCTCAATGCTATCTGATTGGTCCATTTTTCTGCAGACCAAAACATTCAATATATGATCTGATTGGTCAGCTTTGCTTTATTTTCAGTGTTAACTGTTTGGTCAGCTTTGCTTTTAGTGCTATCTGCTAGCCAAGGTCAGATCTGAGATTTACGTACCTTTTGTGTTTCTGTCAGGTCTGCCGTGAGTCTCTCTATCTCTCGTTGGGACTCGAATAGATTGGTCTCCAGATCCACCCGCAACTGTGTCAACAGAAAATTGATAATTATTTATAAAAAAAAAAAAATAGATCTAATTTTACAAAAGAAATTTTGATGAAAATCATACCTAGGCTTCAGTCTATTTAAAAAACTAAATAAATTTTTTTGGGACATGTCAAAATTTAACCATTGTTGAAATCTATATATAGAATAAAATAATGTATATTAAAATTTTGAGCTCAAATGGTATGTAGGTCCCTTTAAATTTACATAAATACAAACAATCAAGGAAAATACATGTACATGTATATGCATTTTTGAAAATTTTCAGCACACATTTAAATAAGCATTTTTTAAGTTTCAAGCTTTGCAGCTTAAACTGATAACATTTTATAGGAGCTAGGATACAGGAAAATTATCTTTTAAATGACAGTATGTGAAAATTTTCAATTTTAATTGCTAGCTTCCCTCTTAACCTAATAGTGTTTAAAAATTAAAGTGCCTATGCAAACACTTGTTTCCTGTACTTTGCAGCACTGTTGCGGTTTACTTTGGGGTCGCGCAGACCAGGAAGTACGGGAAATATTAACTATGACATCACACAAAACAACAAGTCATCAAAAATGCTAATAAATAAAGGAATTTCCGATTGGTATGGGTACGAAAAAATTAAACTTCATTAAAGATTACCTATGCCTGCAACTTTGTAGTCAAATAAGTCTAACAACGATAAATATAAACAACAGACCGATCGCTGTGCACTTGTCGATTTTACGTTATATTGTAAATTTTGACACATACTATGTGTAGAGAGAGGCAGTCTTAGCTCAATCAATTTTTTAACATGAGAAAATGTATTTTATAAATGAACGGAGCATAATCATAAAACAATTATTATACCCTTAAATCCTATCATCTATCCTTGTTTTGATTCGACATGTACCGTAATTATTTTTGAGAGCGTGTATTACGGTATTTCTTTTCTAGAGTGTTTAACGTACAAGTTTTATGTGTTTGACATCGGGAAGCCTTATATCTAAATTGCTTTTTACAAGGGCATACACTTAACAGATCATTTTAATCTTTTGGATATAAATTAAGGGAATGTCGAATTTATTAAAAAGTGCTGCTGCTTCACTAGTATGAAATCTACATAATGAATTAATAAATACGTAAAATATTAAGTGAAGGTCTTATAAATTCTAACCAGAGCTCATTTCTTTGATATTTATTCTTAACTAATAATAAAAGATTAACTCTATACAAAGCAGCAGCACTTTTCAAAATCTACCAGAAAAGTAGAATTTAATTATCATTTGAAATTTCATTTCAAATAAGGGTATGCTCTTGTAATATTGAAATTTGTTTATGACCTCCAATCGGGAGAATTATCAACACATATCACGTGACCATCAACTTAAGGGACCACACTAAGTGTCATACAAAGTATCATTTACTGAACTGTTTCAATTAATATCACATTTATATCATGATAAAATAACTTTACATAAATATTTTGTAATAATAGATGCATCCTTTTATGAACGTTTAAATCCGCTGATATTTTCATAGTAAGCCTTAACAGTGCTGCGTTGTGAGAAAAGGATGATGTTTTAGCAGCAGTTGGATTATCTGATATTAAATGAATTAGATCTGCTTTTGTGTAGTTGAAAATACGGTTTATGTGGGAAGGGAAACAGCATGGATGTAAAAATGTAATATGTATTATAAAGATTGAGACATACCAGTAGATTAAAGTTTATACAAACAATGGGGCATGACACAATGTATGTGATGTATTTACTACATAAACTGGATTTTTAAAAAATTCAAAGGAAACTCATAAAGTCAAAATGTGTGCAGGAACAAGGAAATTTATAGTTTGCAAAATGCAAATGCAAAACACATGTATTATAATACTACAAAGTCTACACAGAGATATTGAAACAACAATTCATCTCAAATCTTTTAAAATAGCACAGAATCACTCTAAGAAAAAAAAATTATATTAGGAAAGTAAGATTTAAAGTGATCTTTTATAGTTTCATGGCCTTCACCCTGCTTTTGGCATAAGTGTTTAATTTTCTAATTCATTTTCAAAACATCACTTAAGGTATTCAATGTATAACGACCACATTTTGTACCTAATAAATGAAAGGTCGAATATTCTATCAAATAAAAATACTTCACCAAAGGAATTTTCACAATTTTGATTATGGTCCAACTAATTACACCTTGAATTTTGCATTGAAGTCTATGGGCAACATATGTTTTATTAAGATATTATTAAACTACATTGTAACACTCTCTCTCTCTCTCTCTCTCTCTCTCTCTCTCTCTCTCTCTCTCTCTCTCTCTCTTCAATATAAAAATGACCCTATACCAACCATGAAATATGTTTTTAAAAAAATTGATTTTTGTTAATAAAGTTATTTACAGTGAGGATATTTTACATAATCACTTAAATGACCTTCAGTTCCCTTTGGGGGTCATGGTAGGTACCACTCTTAACGGTCAACAGAGCGTGAAGTCGCTGGAGCTCCATGTGTTCCTTCATCAGCTTCTGGTAATTCTTCTCGATCTCTGACCGCGACAACTGAATATAAGGAGCAATAACATATGACAGCATTTATATAATTAATAGAAAGTTATATCTCAACAGTTTTGATATCTGGGGGTTGCTAAAATTATCCTTTTATCCATGCATTATTTAGGCTTTCCAATGTAATCAATAGTTGATATGTCAACAACACAAGGGATACAGCTCTGCTTTTTACTTTTCAAGTACATGTACTGTAAAATTAGTTAATTAAGCCTTGTAATCAGAGGAACTCTTCAAAAGTTTAAATAGGACATGTGACATCTGTGATACTGTGCATGAATATATTTCATTTCATGTAAGAACTCAGTGGTTCTATTTTCCTAAACGATTGCATTGTTTTTTGAATTCATGAAATCCTGCAAACCACCCAAATACACATTGCATCTGTGGATATTGTATTTTGCAATTCATGTATATTGCACTAAACAATTCTATAATTGGTAAAAACTAAAGCATGTAGATTGTAGAACTCACTGTATTATAATTAGCTGCTATCAATGCTTTAATCTTACCTCCTCACAGAGTTCTTCATCGGAGATTGTTCCCGCGGACAGAGACAGAGAAATGTCGGAGCCAATGGAGGTATCCTCTTCATCGTAACCATAGAACGTCTCCTTTACACCCTATAACAAGCCTGTAGTCAGTCAGATAGTGCATAGGATTGTGCATGGGATTGTTGCTCAGTGCATAGGATTGTTGCTCAGATGTCAATAATGTGGATCACTTTTATTTCACAAGATTTCAGCGTTTATTCAGTATGTTTCACTATAAAAATGTTTTTGCTTTACAGTAAAACTTGGTTATAGTGAATTTAATTACTTCATTATATCGGTAATTCATTATATCTGTGTAACAAAATTGTAACAATAACTATAGCAAATTCACAATAAACATGTTTTCTTTCACTAGACTACAATTTTTGCTAACTGCAGGCTTATAATAATGAATGCAATTTCTTTTGATACCTTTAATTATTGGATTGTGAATTGAAGAATTTATGTGAAAATAAATTCATACAAACTATTATGTTGAATGGTAGTGCAAACTTTTAAAATTGTAAAGAAATTTGTTATAAAAGTGTTCAATTTCGTTATTATTCACCTGTACAGGACTTAAAATCAGTTGCTATATCGGTAATTAATGTTTTATCTGAATTCAATTTAACAGTAAAACTTTGCAAAGATTTAATTGTTAAGAATTTTACCGGTATCTCAAAACAAGAGGCCCATGGGCCACATCGCTCACCTGAGGAAAAATAGGTCTGATAAAATCAGTTTAATGGAGTCATAATACAAACTATCTGGACAATGTTCAATAATACCGTATTTCACGGAATTTAGGTCGATACGGTTTATTGGGCGAAGGAGGCCGTTTTTAGCCATAAAATAAAAAAAAGTATAAATAGGTCGACTTCGAAGAATTGGTCGAAAAATTACCGCTAGTTCTAATGAATAAATGGTTTAAACCAATAACGTTATCATATAGTAGCCTTTAATCTTATTTCAGAGTTTTAAACAAAAGGGAAATAAAATGTATTTCTTGAAAACATCGTAAGAAAATGTCTGAAATTGCGTCAAAATTTTCAAACCAAATAATTCAGTACGGCCGGTTTTAATTTAAGATCGTTTTTTATTACTTCCCTGCCACGTGTACAAACTGGTGTTAACCAGGGGATAGTTACCTAGCCTGGAGGCATGACTACGGTAGCACATGCCACCCTGTGTCTCTATGTGACTTTTTACTGTGTATATACACACGAGTCAACCTCTGATCTTATTGAAGCCTGCAGGCATGAGTAGCATGTGCCGAGAGTTCAACTGTGTATAAATAAAGTCAGCGCTACCCAGACTGATTTCAGAGACACCTGGCTAAAATTTCATCGAAAGTTTTATGTTGAATATACAGAAAAAGACTTGTTCATGTATTCTATTATGAAAACAAATTTTTTTTTTTTATTTCTACCCGACGATATTTCCCCCCGTAATTACCCTTTGTACGGTTCTCATTCTACTTTTACCGCGCGAAATCGATTTCCTGTTTATCGTAAGCACACGATCAAAATGCATGACAGCATTTAATGATTCAGTCAGTGATCTAAGTAAGAAATGTAAGAAGAAATAAATCTATTTACATTTAATTTTGTTTAAATGATAAATTACTACAGTATATTGATTAAAATCCATACGATTTTTACACAGAAATTCAAGCAGTATTACAGTAAACACTCATGATTTTATTGGAGGGTTGCATAAATTTTTGCAAAATTCCAACCAAAAAAAAAAAAACATAAATTGGGCGAAGCGATGAATAGGGCGAGGTCCACATGTCAGGGGAAAAAAGTATCGACCTAAATTCCGTGAAATACGGTACATGTAGATCCTGTATAAATAAAATCCATTTTCCCCCCTGGATATTCTTATGTTTATAACCTTTTCTAACTTCTAATGATTTTATAGTCATATCACATGTTGAGTTTTGCAGTTCTCAAAAAGATCTGTGATAGGATTATATTTAGCATGGTCACATGTCAAGCACATGTTTGTCTATAGCTTAAGCAAAACGTAACGATAAATATGATTGGTTGTATTTGTTTAAGTATCATTCGGAAAGTGTCTGTGTTATTCATAATGATGTGGGGGAAAAGCTAGTTCGAGTTATAAATACATATAGTCGTTCTGATTGGTTAAGAGAAACACACCCCTAGAGCGCGGTGTATATAAAGTCAGGATTTGCCTTCGTCCGGAAGTTGACGTGGAATCTTCTCTAAGGTTCGAGTCAACTCACTTCCTTGGGTAGATAGGTGGGCCCTAGTCTACTTTTCCTGTCTCGTTCATCGTTTCGTTCATAGTCTCGTTTATAGATAGATCGATTCTCCCTTCCGTTTCTTTTGTTCTAAATTTAACTTGGGAAACCTGTTAGGCTAGTTGTGTATTTCATTCTGTCCGTGCGGGAGGGTACTTATAATTTGTTCGGGATACTTCCTGGATTTAATATTAACTATAAGGTAGGCTAAATAATAGTAAATAAACTATTTGGTTTGGACGGTGAATTCAATAACAGTATACCTATATTTTTCATTGTGAATATCATTTTTGTGTCGCATTTAATGCTCATTATTAAATATATTGAAAACCTTTACACTTGTTTTCGTTCACATTGAAATTGGAATAAAGGTACTTGTTAATTTGAAGTAATTGTAAATATTTGACAGAGTGATTGAGCGTTGATATAAATTTCTAGAACATTTACATTATTCCGGAGTTATGGATTTGAGACTGACCTTACTTAAGCAACTAGAGACGAAAGAATATCATGGGATTCTTGGTATAAATTAAAGATATAACCACTATACGATTACAGATCCTTAACAATTGTTTATATATGGGATATAAAGCTACATCAAACTCTGAACCTTCTTGTGAGGCCGATGAAATGTCCTGGGGCCAAAGTCTTAACAATTATCTGGCTGATTGTTCATTGTAACCCCACCCTACTCCCAGGGATGTCATTATTTTCACAACTGTGGATCTACACTACCTGAGGATGCTTCCACACAAGTTTCAGCTTTCCTGGCTGATTAATTTTTATGAAGAAGATTTTTAAAGATTTACACTATATGTTCCGATGTAAAGCTTTAACATCCCCCCCCCACCCAATATGGCCCCATCCAACCCCCGGGGATCATGATTTTCACAACTTTGAATTTACACTACCTGAGGATGCTTCCACACAAGTTTCAGCTTTCCTGGCCAGTGAGGAGATTTTTAAAGATTTACTCTACATATTCCTATGTTAAACTTTTACCCCCCTCCCCATAATGGCCCCAACCTACCCAGGGGGGGGGGGGGTCATGATTTTCACAATTTTGAATCTATACTACCTAAGGATACTTCCACACAAGTGTCAGCTTTCCTGGCTGATTAGTTTTTGAGAAGAAGATTTTTAAAGATTTACTCTATATATATATATTCCTATGTAAAACTTTGACCCCTCCTTGTGGCCCCACCCTACCCTTGGGGATCACGATTTTCACAACTTTGAATCTACTCTACCTGAGGATGTTTCCACACAAGTTTAAGCTTTCCTAACTGATAAGTTTCTGAGAAGAAGATTTTTAAAGATTTACTCTATATGTTCCTATGTTAATCTTTGACCACCCCGCCATTGTGGCCCCACCCTACCCCTGGGGATCATGATTTTCACAACTTTGAATTTACACTACCTGAGGATGCTTCCACACAAGTTTCAGCTTTCCTGGCTGATAAATTTCTGAGAAGAGGATTTTTAAATATTTACTCTCTATATTCATATGTAAAATTCGACCCCCCATTGTGGCTCCACCCTACTTTTGGGGGTCATGATTTTCACAAATTTGAATCTACACTACCTGAGGATGCTTCCACACAAGTTTCAACTTTCCTGGTCTTATGGTTCGTGAGAAAAAGATTTTTGAAATTTCTAGAAAATTTTCATAAATTCCTAATTATCTACCTTTGCAAAAGGGTGTGGTCCTTAATTTTTACAACTTTGAATCCCCTCAGGCTAAGGATGCTTTGTGCCAAGTTTGGTTGAAGATGGCAAAAATGTGAAAAGTTTACAGACAGACGGACGACAGACAAAATGTGATCAGAATAGCTCACGAGCTTTCAGCTCAGGTGAGCTAAAAACTTTGCTTAATCCGAGATTTCAATATATCCATGTTTGTACTAAACGATTTTTACTGTATATGGCTTCATTTTTACTATCACAAAAAGTTAAGTACCGGTATTCATTCATGCTATATGAATCAGTAAATTTTTTAAAATGACAAAAATTGATTCAAGAGCAATTTCACTTAATTAGTGGACAATAGGATGAAACAATTTTCCAGCTGGCATAGAACTTCTAATTCAATCTCATTACCTTACACACAGGCATTTTGGTTCAATCTGAAGAGGGTGACATTATGAGCCAGATTGGAGTAAAGGGAGAGAAGACATGCTCCAGACAAAGATTTTTTTTATATGATACTGCTTTGATCTTTAGATTTGACTTTGAAAATTGGTTCAAGGTCACTACACACCCATTATTCATAAGCTCCATTTATGTGAAGTATGAGCCAAATAGGGTGAAGTGGAAAGTATATATGGTCTGAAAAAAAGATGGTCCGACATGATCTTGACCCTTGACCTACAAACTTCTTTCAAAGTCTTTGCACCCCTTTGACCATAGACACTCTGTGCGTAAAGTATGAGCTATATTGGAACAAGGGGAGAAAAGATATGCTCCGGACAAAGATTTTATTTATGATTCTGCTAAGATCTTAACCTTAGACCTAGAAACATAGTTCAAGGTCACTGCACACCCTTTACCCAAAGGCTCACTGTGGGTGAAGTATGAGCAAGATCGGGCCAAGGGGAGAGAGGATATGCTCTGGACAAGTGATCTTGGACAGACAGATGGACAGACGGACGGAAAGATGGACAGATGGATGGACAGACGTGATCACTATACGGCGCCCACAGAGGGCCCTAATTATTTAATTTTTAATTATTTTTCATAGGCGTCGGAACCGGGGGGGATTTCCAATAAGTCTAGCCATATGCAAAAATGTATGCAGTGTAAATTTCGTACTGACTATATATCATGATTATACTCTGTCCCAAGTTACTGCTTCCATCAATTTTTGATTACAATATAAATAAAATTCAAAGTTAGAGAGTTACATTCTCCGAAGCAGTGCAGACAATGGGATCAAGCAATATCAAGATATTTCACTAACAAGAGGCCCATGGGCCACATCGCTCACCTAAGGAACAATTTTTTAAAAATTTTCATAGAACAGCTACTGTCTGCATGTGGAAATATTGGCTTATAAATCGCCCTTCCTCTGTAGTGTCAAAAACGCTTTGAAATTTAGAGTAATTTTGAACAAGGTTCATTTCTTTTTATCTCGAAATATCAAGACCATTAAAGATAATAAAAACCTATTTTGAAAGTTAAAGCAATATGAGCTGCAATTTTCATGTTGAAAATTTTTTTGAAGAAAATGTTATTTTGTACTAAAATGACAAAAAATATCATGGTTTTAAAATTTCTGTAAGCTCTGTTTTTGTGGGAAAAGCCATTAAGAAGCCTTAATTGGAGCAAAATTGAATTATTGTCGTCCTGTACAAAAATTGATCTGCTATATATTCCTTATAAGGGAAATGTTTCTCCTGACAAAAATCAATGATTTTTTAAAATCTTATTTATCATAAAAGTTAAGTTTCAGGCAGACTTATCATACTAGCAGGTTTTTGCAGCAAAATAAAATTCTAAAAAATACAGCTCATATTGCTTTAAAAAAAAGCAATCTTACTTGGAAATATAGAAAGTAATCAAGAATCAGCAGGAAATAATTAAAACACAGGTTAAAGGGCATTAGATGTAAACATAAAGATAAGATTTCAAATTTTAAAGTTTAATATTGGCAATATTTTTAAAATGATGACGTACATATTTGGCTTCCTAGGTGACCATACATACTACATGTAGCTGCAGAGATCTAGATGTGTTCTTTGTCTAATGTAGGCCACAACTTCTTTTTAATTTTACTGCGGGAAGGTAGGGTATCCATTCCGAAACCATCTACCAGTATTTGATTTTTTTTTTCCAAATATCAAAGAAATTTTACCATGGAACATCACCTACCTTACGATCTTTATTATTATTTATTTCAAATTAAAACATTGAGAGCATAGACATGTCTAAGTATACGTAAGGTAAAATGCATTGTTTGGTTTAACATTTGATGATAAACGCTCAAATATAAGGATGGTGGGTCCCAGTGACCCCATAGTCTTAAATATTATATTTGCATCTTTCTACAAATGAATATTTAAAAATCAAATTTGGTGTTCTGACATCAAATTTTATTCTTAAATCACGATTATGGAAAAACATTAAGTATGATTGATGTATATATTCTGCTTGAGAATTCGGGTTATTTACAGTTAATTAAAAGCTTGTTTATTTAAAAAAAAAAAGATAACACTTTAGTTAATCATAACCCGCATGATATAAGCTAGAATTTATGAGAGAGAGAGAGAGAGAGAGAGAGAGAGAGAGAGATGAAGGGGATTATTGTTATTCTATGCAAACGATTGAAAATACATGTACTACTTGTGATAAAATACCATATTTTCATGTGAGAGATTTTTCTCTATATAGCTAATAGCTGTGGGAATACTAGTATTCATCTCTTAAATTGTTTTATTTTATTAGCAAGTGACTTACTTATAATAATTCAAATAATTCATATAGTTATTCCTTTTTCATCCAAAGTAACCAAATATTTATGTCAAATGCATCAAAATTAACACATGTATTTAGAAATGACACAGTACGTGGATGTATAAATTCTAAACACACATTTTCAAGCCTTGACTAAGTGAGAAAAACTTGAACCATCAATAAAACCCCACAAAATTAGGGTAAATACAGCAACTTTAGTACACAGTTTCCTTGAACACGTTGTTATGGTTTAACATGGTCCTCATATTGGAAATATCAAAAATATTTCAATTAGTGAATTTTCTTAAACTCTCGTGCACATTTCCAAAAATATTGAAATAATGAGAAACTTTACATGTGTCCTTGGTTTTTGGCATATGTTCATTGATGCAATTCCAACCCCAACCCCCACCCCACCCCTTCAAGATATGAAATGTTTTTTTCTCACAAGAATTAAGGCAAATATAGTATGTTGCAATTAAATTGGAATACCCATATAATTTCCTTAGTGTATACTATATAAGTGTGAAAATAAACAGATTTTCTCAGTATATTTGTGATTTTCCCAAGTATATGTTTCTATTTTTCTTCCCTGTTTTTCCTAATACAGGAACTGCATGCTTACTAAATATCTTAAGAGATATCCACTTGGGGGCAGTGACTTTCCAGTTTTGTACTGGTGTCGTTTTTTTACCTTTTCCTGGCATGTAAAATATCAAAATCGTTAAAAAGCCAGGAAAACTTTTAAAAGATATATCGAACCAAATTTTATGTTGAAATACTCTCTTCATATCCGTGTAAATTCTTACTTCTTTCTTTTATATTCATATCATTCCTTACAACATAATTATACTTTATCATCACATGCATGAATCGCAATCTGAGTCTCATTAGAGAGAGAGAGAGAGACATTTGACATAAACACAATTTGTTGATAATTTTACCAATTACACTGGATTTATCGTCTTTGTTGCTCAAAAATTCAAAAGTTATAGATGCAAACACGTCTCCATGCTTGCAGATGAAGAAGGTAATATGTACATGTAAATAATGTGTTACATTTTGTTTATAAATAATTAATCTGAATACATGTACAGTTTGCCTACATGCCAGGACTATTTACATGAATTACCGTGCGTCTTTCTCCAGAGACGTAAAATTTCATATTTCATCGATCGGCTTTTGGAGCATACTCCAAATAGTACTCAGCGGAGAACGTACTCCAAAACTTTTATAACCTCAGTATTTAGAGCCGTACTCAGTTGAGCACATACTCCGAGCACGAGTTGGAGTACGAGTATGGAAACAGTTTTATAACCTCGGGGCCATGACTTCGTGCCATAATGTCTCATTCATAGTTTTTGCGTGCCGATAAGTGGACCAGTCTGTTGGGATCATGCAAATACCACAGAGCACACCGTGCTCTGTAAACATCTCAGACACGTAGCATCGGGGGTTGGGGGGGGGGGGGGGGGGGGGGGGGACTGCTTCCCCCTTCCTACTTTTTTTGCAGCAGGCACTTTTCTTAACTTTTATATAATTAATTGAAATATCATGGATTTGCCCTCCTCTACTTTTGTAGGAGCACGTAATAAATGAACTGCAAATAAGGAATTGAAGTTACATTTAGGGCTTTTTTTTCATGAATTTGAGAATTCACCCCTTTTTTAATTGCTTGTCAAGATAATTTTGATAAAGCTGCCCCACACACATTTAATAATATAACAAATATAAAGATATTGCAATTAAATTGGAATACCCATATAATTTCCTTAGTGTATACTATATAAGTGTGAAAATAAACGGATCTCCTCAGTATTTTTGTGATTTTCCCAAGTATATGTTTCAGAGTATTTTTGAGTTAAACTCTTCCCTGTTTTTCCTAATACAGGAACTGCTCACTAAATATCTTAAGAGATATCCACTTGGGGGCAGTGACTTTCCAGTTTTGTATTGGCTTTGTTTTTGACCTTAGCTTTTCCTGGCATGTAAAATATCAAAATCGTTAAAAAGCCAGCCTGAGGAAAACTTAAGATATATCAAACTAAATTCTATGTTGAAATACTCTCTTCATATCAGTGTAAATTCTTACTTCTTTCTTTTATATTCATATCGTTCCTTACAACATAATTATCAATTATTATAATTATAATTATTCATAATGCAATATGAATCACAATCTGAGTCTCATTAGAGAGAGAGAGAGAGAGAGAGAGAGAGAGAGATTGACATTAACACAATTTGTTGATAATTTCACCAATTACACTGGATTTATCGTCTTTGTTGCTCAAAAATTCATAAGTTATAGATGCAGACATCTCCAAGAAGAAGGTAATATGTACATGTAAATAATGTGTTACATTTTGTTGATAAATAATTAATCTGAATACATGTACACTTTGCCTACATGCCAGGACTATTTACATGAATTACTGTGCTCTGTCTTACTCCAGAGATGTAAAATTTCATCGATCGGCTTTGGAGCATACTCCAAATAGTGCTCAGCGGAGAACGTACTCCAAAACTTTTATAACCTCGGTATTTAGAGCCGTACTCAGTTGAGCACATACTCGGAGCACGAGTTGGAGTACGAGTATGGAAAAAGTTTTATAACCTCGGGGCCATGACTTCGTGCCATAATGTCTCATTCATAGTTTTTGCGTGCCGATAAGTGGACCAGTCTGTTGGGATCATGCGAATACCACAGAGCACACCGTGCTCTGTAAACATCTCAGACACGTAGCATCGGGGGTTGGGGGGGGGGGGGGGGACTGCTTCCCCCTTCCTACTTTTTTTGCAGCAGGCACTTTTCTTAACTTTTATATAATTAATTGAAATATCATAGATTTGCCCTCCTCTACTTTTGTAGGAGCACGTAATAAATGAACTGCAAATAAGGAATTGAAGTTACATTTAGGGCTTTTTTTTCATGAATTTGAGAATTCACCCCTTTTTTAATTGCTTGTCAAGATAATTTTGATAAAGCTGCCCCACACACATTTAATAATATAACAAATATAAAGATATTAGTTTTTTTTTTCTCACAAGAATTAAGGCAAATATAGTATGTTGCAATTAAATTGGAATACCCATATAATTTCCTTAGTGTATACTATATAAGTGTGAAAATAAACGGATCTCCTCAGTATTTTTGTGATTTTCCCAAGTATATGTTTCAAAGTATTTTTGAGTTAAACTCTTCCCTGTTTTTCCTAATACAGGAACTGCTCACTAAATATCTTAAGAGATATCCACTTGGGGGCAGTGACTTTCCAGTTTTGTATTGGCTTTGTTTTTGACCTTAGCTTTTCCTGGCATGTAAAATATCAAAATCGTTAAAAAGCCAGCCTGAGGAAAACTTAAGATATATCAAACTAAATTCTATGTTGAAATACTCTCTTCATATCAGTGTAAATTCTTACTTCTTTCTTTTATATTCATATCGTTCCTTACAACATAATTATCAATTATTATAATTATAATTATTCATAATGCAATATGAATCACAATCTGAGTCTCATTAGAGAGAGAGAGAGAGAGAGAGAGAGAGAGAGAGATTGACATTAACACAATTTGTTGATAATTTCACCAATTACACTGGATTTATCGTCTTTGTTGCTCAAAAATTCATAAGTTATAGATGCAGACATCTCCAAGAAGAAGGTAATATGTACATGTAAATAATGTGTTACATTTTGTTGATAAATAATTAATCTGAATACATGTACACTTTGCCTACATGCCAGGACTATTTACATGAATTACTGTGCTCTGTCTTACTCCAGAGATGTAAAATTTCATCGATCGGCTTTGGAGCATACTCCAAATAGTGCTCAGCGGAGAACGTACTCCAAAACTTTTATAACCTCGGTATTTAGAGCCGTACTCAGTTGAGCACATACTCGGAGCACGAGTTGGAGTACGAGTATGGAAAAAGTTTTATAACCTCGGGGCCATGACTTCGTGCCATAATGTCTCATTCATAGTTTTTGCGTGCCGATAAGTGGACCAGTCTGTTGGGATCATGCGAATACCACAGAGCACACCGTGCTCTGTAAACATCTCAGACACGTAGCATCGGGGGTTGGGGGGGGGGGGGGGGGGACTGCTTCCCCCTTCCTACTTTTTTTGCAGCAGGCACTTTTCTTAACTTTTATATAATTAATTGAAATATCATAGATTTGCCCTCCTCTACTTTTGTAGGAGCACGTAATAAATGAACTGCAAATAAGGAATTGAAGTTACATTTAGGGCTTTTTTTTCATGAATTTGAGAATTCACCCCTTTTTTAATTGCTTGTCGAGATAATTTTGATAAAGCTGCCCCACACACATTTAATAATATAACAAATACAATTTTAAAAAAAAATGACTATTTAATCTCCAGCTTTCAAGCTTACATGCACTTATATGATATGTGTATACATTCCTTAAAAAAATTGAACTAATAAAATAATTGAATTTTAACCCAAGTGATACTAGTATATATGTACATGTTCTAGATTGAAAAAAAAAAGGACTGACATTTCGTTTTAAATTTGCACGTTCCATTTATAAATTTATGATCAGTATAGTGAAAATTAAAATTCATTACTGATAAGATAACCTAACTGATACATGCATGCTTACATTGAATAATTTTGTTTAGTCAGGCAAGCTTTTTGGGAAGCTATTACTTGTTAATTGATATAATTCAATTTTCCTGGGCATCGAAAATGCAATTTTGAAAAATTATCCATCATTGTTTAATTTATTTTACATGTAACTTGTTTGTTGACATCTAACTGTTAAATTTGGAAAAAAAACTTAGTGTTCAAAATATACTGTAGGGATCTGATGTATGCCAAAATTACTAATTAACTGTCATAATTAAAAGGAATGGTATGCATATATCATAGATCTTGGTACACTGTATATTAGAATGGTAAATGCATACACATTTATAAAAATAAAACTAACATCACCTTTTCGAGAGGTCTGAGCACTTTTTTCTTCCTTTTTCTGTGCTGTACAAGCTCTATCCTCCGGTCCTTTTCCTGTAATTATATTCAAGTTGTATACATTAACAACATATGACGTTTTGGGATTTGCTCTTGAAGAATATTAACAGCTATTCAGATCAATATACATATAACTAAGGTAATTGTTTGCCTTTGGACAATTTATGATACAATCTCCAGTAATCCTAAAGTAAAGAATTTGCATGAACTTGGTTTAATTAAAACATATTAAACAACTTTGTTACTTTAATATTACAATAATGTGGCCTAGAGTTGCCGTTTATTATTATTATATATTATTCGGTATAATTTTTTTTAAATTGTTGAAAATTTACTTTGTTGTGTACACATTATTAAATTGTTTTCACCAGATTAATTGAACAGAAAATCAATCACATATGATATATCTATACAGGTCTGACACAGGTCTATTCAGTAGGACATACAATTACCATTAAGGCTTGCATTCTAACCATTAAAGGTCCTTTATAACATACACTACATTCACACAAAGTTTCAAGTTACTGAGAAAATTCTTTATCATGTACTTTCTACTGCAGCATTGTTCTAACAATAAAGTCTTTCATGTTTTTTATTCAATATACTGTACATGTACATGCAAGCATGCATGTTTATGACATTTTTGCAGTTCAATTTTAAGTTATGCTTATAATTATAAAACTGAGGTATTGATTTCTTTGTCGATAACAACAAACGTATCTTCTAGATGCATTATTTAGATAAATAAAAGGGACATGGTGACGCACAAACCCATGATTCAGCAAATATCAAATTTTTACATGATTTCCACAAATTTTATATTATCAAATGGAAAGTTGAACTTTTGAAAAATAATGGTGTTCAAAAGTAAATAAATCAAAATAAAAAGAGAAAAATAGAATTACGCATTGGGCCAACACCAAAATATTGAGTTTTCCTTCCACTTCATAGTCACGAAAATGCAGGGGAATGTAAATACTACAGCGTTGCATACATTATGAGCCTGAAACCTCTCATTGAATGAACTATATATTTATTAAGATGCATTCTCTATAAATGCATATTTCTTACCACAATCATTGTATAGCTTCATATTCTTTTTTCAGTGTGTCAATCCCATTGTAACTATTTTTAGACAGAAATCGCAATCACGTGACACTAAACCAATGTCCAAAACAGCTCAGTTTGTTTACATGTGCAATTTCCGGGTGAGTTTTATTGACCTGTAAATTAATAGGTGAAGACTTATAATGCAGGAAACCTTCCATACGATGAAATCTCGAGGAGCTCTTTTTATTTCCATTGTCATAATCAAAAAGTAAAACATCTATTTTGAGTCACCATGCCACTTTTATTGGGAAAAAACACTTAGCTGTGAAGTACCGGGTATTTGTTGCTCAAAACTGAAGTACACTTTTTATAACGCAAATCTGCTTCACCGATAGGGGAGCACTCAAACAGAAACATTATGGCAGCCATATCTTCCAAATATTCGTTTGGATCTGCTCAGGAACACATCCCAACATGTGAAAAACACGATTTAAGAATAGACATGACATGTGAGGACTGTGATGAGTTTATTTGTTCACAATGTGCCAAAACAGACCACAAGGATCACGACTGGACAACGATACCCACAGCGGGAAGTCTAAGGAGAAGGGAGCTAAGGAAGACTCTGAGTAAAGTTAAGGAGGAAGATGTGAAAAAGATGGAAAAGAAGATACAGAAGGCAACCAAACTAATGGAGAACAACCAGCAATGTTGTGATTCTGAGGTCTCTAAATTTCAGAAACATTATGAAGCGATTGTGTCAAAACTTGCTCAAATCAAGAAAAACCTTGAGACTAATTTGAAGAAAAATCTGGAACAAAAAAATGCTGAAGTGATTGAGAAGAAATTAGACCTAGAAAAGAAAACCAAACAAGTAATGGATCTAGTTAAATTCCTGGAGGAAAAACATGGTACGATGTCTGACTATAGTTTGATAGAAAACCTCAGAGACTTGACAAGCCTTGTGTCTAACACAGACATTGATATAGAGAAGGGGGACCATTCAGTGAGATACAGGAGAGGGGACATCAGTGAAGGGTTACTTGAATCTATGATGGGACAAACATTTAATTTGGATGAAATCACTGTTAATGAGACACATTCATTTCAATATGGAGATCAACCTATTTTTATTATGGGGGCAATCAATGAAGATACATGTTTTGTTGGAACTTTCCTATCAGGTAACATTCAACAAGTTAATAGAGGGAGTGAGAATGGAATGAAATTTAATATAGAAGCAAATGATGTATGTGTAACAGACAATGGTGATGTGTATGCCACTGATTATGAGAACAACTCCATTGTCCGTCTGTCCCCGTCAGGCTCAGTCTCTACAGTATCCAGTACAGATCCACTGGCATTAGTGGCAATCTGTCCATCAACAGAAGGGGGACTGCTGGTCACATTGAGAGATACTGAGTCAGAACCATTACAACCAGACTCACGCAGCAGACGTCTGGTCAGACACGTGACACTGACCGGTGACGTCATCCGTGAGTACGAGTACCAGAAGGACGGTCAGACCAGGCTGTTTACTTTCCTACTCAAAGTCAAACAGAACGGTAACACTGATATCTGTGTAGTAAACAGGACAAGTAGATCTACCGGTGAACTGGTGATTCTATCCTTCTCTGGATCTCTGAAGTCTGTCTACCGTGGTCAGAAATGGATGAAGAAATGTTTCCCAACTGATGTAGTGTGTGATAAACACTGCAACATTATTGTTACTGACTTTTATAACAGTAAGATACTTCTCCTGAGTCCTAATGTGGAGTTCATGAAGTACCTACTGACAGAGAATGAAGTAACAAATATATGGTCAATGTCTCTGTATAAATCCACACTGTGGGTAGGTGACTATCATGGACTTGTCAAAGTGTTTCAGTACAAAACTTAAATCATGTGTGTATAAACCATAAACATGACTGTGCAGATCTTATCAATAAACTTCTGAGAGAATGACTCTAATTTGTAACTAGAAGAAAATGATACAAGTTAACAAAAAGAATTCAAATTGTTTTACTTAGTATAATAAAAGCAATAAAGAACACAAATATTTTACATAATTATTTGATTATTTGACTATATAGCTAGATTATCCAAGTAAAATTGACATATTCCTTCTTCCTATGTATTGTTGTTGTATATCACTGTGGAGCATATTAAATCATACAAAGCTTATATTACTCCTCTCTTCTGTTCCAACAGGATCAAATTTATTTATTATCTTGAAGTATATCATGTAGTTTAAAAAATTGTACATCACGACACCGATGTGACATCATTCCTTTGCTACTTCATTTGAAAAGGTTTAATCTTTGGGCCTATAAATAAAATTTGTGTGTTTAGGGTAACACTGATAAAAAAATTAATTTAGGTAGGTAGGGATTTTTTTTTATTTTATCATATTTTTTTCTGCATGAATCCTAAGAATGTTTGTTTGTGTCATATTTAAAAACGGATTTTTTAATAGAAATAATATAAAATTCACAATTAGATAAAAATAGACATCTAAAAATGTTGGGATCGGGGCATTTTTGTAGGTTAGGTCGGGTTACCCTAAACACACAACTTTTTTTTTAAGGCCTTGGCAGTCCTAGTTACATGTGATATCATGAAAAGCAAGTACCTTTATAAACATCAGATAGTTGCATTCTTCAAACGCAAACTATCTTAGTGATTTAAGAACAATGTATGTCTTATACATTTCTGAATAAACTAAAACTGTCCTAATGGGACTAATACCCCCGCAAGGATAATTTCAAATAGGACAAATAATTAAATTGAATAATAAAGGTTTGGAACACATACAAAAAAAAATTTCTAGAATTGTAAAAAAAAAAATTAGTTAACAAAGAAAAATTAAAATCAAAATTGTCAGAATTTCACTGTAAATACATATCTATAACAGTAATACATTTACAAATTTATGTATCTGATGATATTTTTTTTTAATTTAATTGATTTAAAGAAATACCAACAAAATGACAATAACCCCTCCCTTTGCAGTAAATGGAAATACCAGTAGCCAAGCAATGCTCTTCTGTTGATAAAACTTTCAATATCTTTCTAATAACAGTCTTGACAGATGCAATTAGTTGTTTCAAATTTTCCTCACTTTCTCTTAATTATGGCACAATGGAACTCCATATCAGAAAATTGATCCCATAGGACTATGATTTTCTTTGATGAGCTTGTTAAATTTAATATACTCCCAAAACATTACCATAATTACCATACTATGTAAGAATATGTAAAAAAGAAAATTTAATATTACAAACAATTTTAAAAGTGCCAAAACACTACAATCATATCAGTAATTTTGAATTTCATTTAATTTAATGCTCAATAGGGTCACTTAATCAATTTACTTGACTAATAAATTTAAACAACTTCTAAAAATAGTTTAACTTTTTTATTAATAATGATATTATTTATTTCCTTATAATGATAGAAACTTTTGGTTTACATGAAAAAGTTTTTAAAAAGCCCCAAAACCATCACCCGTTTTACAGATTATCAATTTTCCCCTAAACACATGCTCCATCTGAACCATGGTTCAGATAATGACTCCCTTGGGACAAATGAATTCAGCCACACTTGTCTTTGATGTTCTCATTAGCTCCTAAGAATTTATCATTGACAAACAAACACTTTGCATTGTCAGTTGATAGAATACTTATAAAAAATAATTTTTTTTATTAATTAAGACATAAAGACAAAAAACCTCCATCTGGATGTATTTATATCAATATATTTTAGAGTGTTTTAATACTATTAATCAATTAATAAAATCTGTAAGGATTACCTCCCTTACTTTTCAACATTAGTGTACAATATATAGAATAAGGAAAATGAAAATTGTCATAAATTCATTAAATCTTGTCTGATCTTAAAAAAAATTGCAGGTGCACATCTTCAGATGGTGTTCAACATATGTACAAATTTTCAAACTGTTCCATGCAGTAATAAAAAATTCTATAGGGGGGACAAAGTTGCGTCTACAGACAGACAGACAGACGGATGGACAGACAGACGGACGGACGGACAGACGGACAAGGTGAAACCAATATACCCCCCTAAACTTCGTTTGCGGGGGTATAAATATTAGAAGTTTTTTACCCATACGGCCCTCAAACTATCTGAATTTTTTTTAACAGAAAAGTAATTTGCATATATCCAATACATATCATATCTTGTAGGTATGATTAAAAATTCTATTAAAGCTATTTCCATGCTCTTACGAAAAAAAGGCATCGGAAATCTATGGATTTAACAGCTAGTACCTGATCCTCTGATTCCATCACTATAACAACTAGTTCCCAAACATCCAATCCTTGTTTGCTGTAACCCCATATACATTCACATTATATGCATATCACTATATTAACAAACACTTTCAATGATGCTTAATTGACATATAAATGTCCCCATATTGAAAGGGTCGAGATAGCAGGAATCATTGTAGAGAGAGTAAATGAATTTCCTGGATACAAGGAAATAGTTCTACACTCTTGTGCAATATAAAGGATCTTGTTGAAAGTATATTATACATGTAATTACAAATGCATAGCAAATGTCACAGCAGCTTTTTGCAAGCATAATTTATAATACAATATATTGCTCTAAATTTTCTCCATTGGATAAAGTGGTTTGTAATTTTGTGGGTCTTTGGATTTGAGTTACTGAGTTTGGAAACTGTTTGTGTGATGAAACCAAGCATACGTGAAACTGTGTGTGTGTATGACTGTATGCTGTATATAGACACGTGGTGGTGACTTTTTTACATAGATGTGTAACGGGACGGGAGAAATAATGATGGACCAGACCGGCAGACCGGGATTCGAACCGGGGCCCCCTGAATTTCTTGTCAGGTGCTCTATCAACTGAACTATCTGGCGCTGCACAAGTCAGTCTTACCTTTACACTGAGCTTCAGGGCATCCAATTCCTTCTCTTGGTCTGCACACGTCTGCTTCAGTCCCTGCAGGGTCTGGGCCTGTAGCTCCAGGGTCGCCTTCTCAAGCCTCTCCTGGGATAACTGCTGACTCAGCTGTTTCATCTTCCTCCTACACTGGTCGCATTGGTCCTTCTGTGAATTACACAGACATGTTGATTGAAACAAATATTTTGAATATACATACATGATCATCTTCAACAAATGTACACACAAACTTTTGAGTTATCTCAAACTTGATTGTTCTAGCTTATTCTGAGAAAACTTAGACACTTTAAATTTATCCAAGTGCCCACAATTTAAAAATATGACATCGTAAAGAAAACCTTTTCCCGCCATTTTTGCATTTTTTAGCATAAAACAGCTTTTTCTCAAGCAGTTTTTCTTTCAGAAAACATAGAGCGTATGCTTGAACAAACAAAAGATTTTAATCAAAGATGTATATAGCCAAGACTAACAAGTGACAAAAAAATTTTCCTTGTTCAAGCATGCGCTTTATATTGACCATTCGCAAAAAGAGGGCCAAATTTAACTCATATCATATCCTTGGAGGTCCATGAGTCGTTACCCTAAGAATGTCTGCCACTTTAATCACTTAATGAAAATTGTGACATTAAATTATTAATAGCATATCTAAAGTACATCTATTTCTTCGTAAAACTGTACACTGTAATCATTTTTTTTATTTGATAAACAAATAATTGAGCAGTCTAAGCACCAATGAAGCGGAGTCGGCCATTTGGAAACTGGTCCTAGAGTCGTGACGTCAGATATAAACAAAACTATGAGGCCAAAGCAATCTAAATATTAGTTGATAAGGGACAATCGAGCTAACAATAACGAATTGCACAATATAGCAAATTATGAAAATAAATTAAAAATATTTTGTAATAAATTGAACATTATATAATAAACCGTAACACAATAACACCGGACTCTTTCAAAAAACTGTAGTCTCTGGGTCAACTTTAAGCAAAACTCTACCTCCGAGAGTAGCATCTGGCACTTTAAATATCCTTGATGCCTTTTTCACTGAAACTTTCATGTTCCTTAACCATTTTGTATGCATTGTGAAATTTGTTGGGGAATACAAGCTGTTCTTGTTTCTTTTTGGAAACGGGATTAACCTAACAATAACACAAAACAAACTTCAAATGCAATAAGGAACTTTACTTCTCGTAACTTAAAATTATCTCTGTTTGGCCTTGAACATTCAAATCAGATCACATGACTTTCATTGACTGGATGTCAACAAAGGAGACATTGAGACAACCACTGTTATATTCTTAAATTTTAGGTTTAGACGAGTATTTGGCCATTTTCATCTGTAACTTTATTTGGGAATAAGAAATCTTAGCAATAGTTGAAGATGAAAAAAATTTGAAATAAAAAATGTTACCTTTTTTTATCGCATTATCGGCTGCTGTATAGTAAGAAGTGATGTCACATATAGTAGTAAATTTTTTTCACAGAATGTCTAGCCTAGAACCTAATCTCTACAAATACGCGAAGAAAACAAAAGGTACACGACTCAAGGACTGTAACAAAGGACTAAGTGCAGTTTTATGCATTTTTTGCCCCCAAAATCAAAGTTTAAGAAAGAGCTTTTAAAATAACGTGAAAGATAGTTAAAATCATGTTGGAAATAAATGTGTAAAAGGTTATCACCACAGTGACGTCATAATGTAGAAATGACGTCATGAAGATTGCATTATTTTGATAAATTGATGATTTGTGGCAAAATATGGGTGTTTTCGGATGGTTTTACAACTAGGAAACATCGAGCGCAGGCTTGCTCAAGTACCATTTTTTAGTATAAAGTGTATAACTATCTGAAGAAAAACATATGTTAAAATCGCACTTGAGCAGACCTGCGCTCTATACTTCAGAATGCAAAATATAGAGCAAAAATGAGAATATTTAAGAAATGAACTCAATGTCTACCCAAGTTATACTCGTATAACCTGGGTTGGGGCAATTTACCCTTTATAATCTGTGAAGCAGATTATAAAAAGGCGTAAATTGCTCCAACCCAGGTTATAATACCAGTATAACTTGGGTAGATATTGAGTTCATTCCTTATAATTTAATTTTCTGTAATTTGCTGTACAAATTGAGTCCGTTTTACTTTTAAAAATGATATTAATCTGTTCAAAATTCAAACGTAACGTCAAGCGGATTATTACGTTTTTAACGTTGGTTCTTTGTGACGTGTAAACCAGGTTATACAAATTTAACTTAATTTTTCTATCCAATCAAATGCCGCGTTACAACCAGAATTAAATTATTTTCATTTGTTTGCATATTTGCGGGAATTGGGTCATTTAGGTGACGTCATAGATAAACAGCGAATGAGCAATGATGACTAAAATCAACATCAGAGTTATAGGAATCCTCTATACAATGATTTGTGAAGATTTTATTTTTATACGATACAATTAAAAAATTGGTTGAAATCGGGGGCAGATATTTGACCATACCGCACATAGTCCTTTAGGACCTCCGACGATATATAGTTCTTTCTTATTCTGCTCTGACATGTAAACATTACAAATTTTTTTATTCTCCTGTGACATGTTATCTTTACCAGATTCTTATTCTCCTCTGACATGTAAACATCACCAGTTTCTTATTCTCCTCTGACATGTAAACATTACCAGTTTCTTATTCTCCTCAGACATGTAAACATTACCAGTTTCTTATTCTCCTCAGACATGTAAACATTACCAGTTTCTTATTCTCCTCTGACATGTAAACATTACCAGTTTCCTTTTCTCTTCTGACATGTGAACATTACCAGTTTCTTTTTCTCCTCAGACATGTAAACATTACCAGCTTCTTATTCTCCTCTGACATGTAAACATTACCAGTTTCTTATTCTGCTCTGACATGTAAACATTACCAGTTTCTTATTCTCCTCTGACATGTACCGGTAAACATTATCAGCTTCTTATTCTCCTCTGACATGTAAACATTACCAGCTTCTTATTCTCCTCTGACATGTAAACATTACCAGTTTCTTATTCTCCTCTGACATGTAATCATTACCAGTTTCTTATTCTCCTCTGACATGCTCTGTAACTGGTCCTTCAGGTTTCGGTTCATATTTGTCAGCTCCATGTTTTTCTCCAGAAACTTTCTGTTTTTCTCATTCAAAGGCTTTAGTTTCTGTTCCAATGCCTTTATACTCTGGTGCTATAAGAGAAGACAATTCATTCTGTAAAGTTATACCTATAAAGACTTCTTTATTGTATAAATATGTGACTTATAATTCCTGATAGAAGTTTATAAATGTGAATAATCATGCTTTCCTTGTAAAGACCATCTCTCTATGCCTCTTTTTTATTTGGGGGTGGGGGGGGGGGGGGTGGGAGTGAGGTGGGGTGGTATTTTTTTTTTTAATTTTGAAGGGGTGTGAAGTAAATACCTGTATATTAAAATAATAAAGCAGAGCTAGCTAGTTCATTTTGGATCCAACTTGTTCTTAAAATATAACAATTAATGAACAATTAAAAACAGACTCTCCACCCCTCCCCCATCTAAATCCCTACACCAATGTAACAAAGCAGTTTATCTAAGAATTCAAAACAATGAGCTGCAGCCATACTGTTTTTCTACATTCATCTGTTCTGAATGTCTTCTTTTTTATTCATTGCCATGATAATCTTTCTAAAGAAAGATAACTCTGTAACTCTACCTCAAGGCTTTTATAATACAAGTATGAATTAATCTTCTTGAATCTCTTCATTTTGATACTGTAAAAATTTATATCTATAGTTTAACTCTTAATTTGTTTTAAATTATGTCCTTAAAAATATTACCAATAAGATATCTTATTCACAACATGAATATTTTCCAGAGCATTCAATTATTAAAAAAACCCACACACAATCTAACATCTTGATTGCTAGAATCTACCAAACTGGTAACTACATTGCCTTTCTTTAATTGTTTCTCAGCCCATTTTACATCAGATTTTATTGAAATCTTCAAATCATTGACACTAGTTCTCATTAAACTAGTTCCCGGCTGTACCTGACTGGTGTTCTCCTGTGCCAGACTTTCATTGGACTGTTGTAGTTTTCGGAGTTCCATTTCCAGTGTACCAATAACCTAGGGAAGATAATCAAAGATTTCAGTGAATCGCAACCACTCTACATAGTCAACATTCTGTCAATACAAAGCTTAAAGGGGTATGGTCACGATTTTGGTCAAAAATTATTTTCCAATTTTAATGTTTACAATGCTTCAGTAAGCATTTTTTAATATGCAATTTAACTAAAATTTGAGCGTCATCCATTAAGTTTTAAGCGAGTTACATAGTTAACAATTCTTTGCAATGTAAACTAAGCTTTTGTTTACATTTTGAATGTTAAAGTGAAAATTCCAGTTTTTGATCTAAAATGAATGTGTTAAACGTTAGGAATTGTTTATTCATGCTTAAAATGAAAAAGAACATATTAGACAAATCAGCTTGAAAAAGATTTTTCATGGTATGTTGAACTGATGTAAACAAAAACAGGGCACCAGCCTAAATGTTTACATGACAAAAAATTGTGAGCCCCGTATCTTGCTTATACATGTAACTCTACGACTGACTCTTAAATTTCATTTGATCAATAGAAAGGCATTCCTATATCATTGTAAATGATAAAAACAGAAATATAGAATTTGACCAAAATCCCCTTTAAGGAGGTCTGTTTTACCTTAAGGTACCTCACTACATCAAGACTTACTATAGTATATTTCTTAAGAGACTATGTCACAAGATGATGAATTAAATGTTTTGTTTAACTATTTGTATCAATCAATTTTGTTGAATATCATCATAGCTCAGTGGTTAAGGTATCAGGCTTGTAAACCACAGATCATGCGCTGAAATCCACCTGGAGTTTTTGTTCATATTTGCTGAACTGTAAATTTTTGAAAATCAATTTTTTATTCAAAATAACATACTTTTTTTGCCTACCTTATTTAAATTATATATTTCTTATGCATCATGCTACCTATCATATTCAAGTAATTTTATTAAAGTGTAGTAAAATCTAAGCAGGTATTGAAACTCGTGATTTGCTGGTCAGTGGTCTGAGTACCTAAATCTTAAATCAATTGCGCTTCACATCTCTCTCTCTCTCTCTCTCTCTCTCTCTCTCTCTCTCAAACTTACAGAAGACAACTGTTTTGATTGGCCGGTCCCACCGCTTCCCTCCATTTTGTCTCGTCCCCTCTCACATTTCAGCCACCTCAAATCCTCACTTATGTCTGGCACTGCATAGTCACGATTTTGAAGTTTTTCTATCTGTGAAAAAGAAATAAACATATATCAGTTTATTTCTTATATTTACATTTGAGGACGATGGATCATAGAATTATAAACCTAACTGTCTGTTCATATAAAGGTACAGATACTTAAAATATTGATTATGACCTATTATTGTGCAGTGATCATTGTGATCTCTTTACCCTTAGTTTTTTCCAGAAAATGTTTTTATGATTTTATGATAAATATGTATAATATCAACATACAATTACATAAATTGATACATGTACATATGACTAATATCACATTGATTCTTCTGTAGTCTCACTTCCTAATCCTGCTAATTATACCAATATTAATAATTTTTTTATTGAATGAACAAGACTTAAGGTTCTTAGCTGTGAATGCCTGCAGTGTAATAGAATAGGAAGAATGTCCATAACTTGGCTCAAACCCAGGACACTCTATTTCAAAAAGTAAAAACCAATGCTCTGCTGACGGGACTAAAATGTTATTCAATAGCACGTACTAGTATGAGGAAGGCAGTACTGAGCTTTTCATACACTGTAAACTACAGTAACTTTTATTTACGTGCGTGAAATTTTAGCAAGATTTGCGAGAGCCTCGTCGCAGCGAATATTCCTCGCCCTGAACCAGTCCTTGATGTATGGTTGTTGTAACAACATGAGGTAGGATAAGGTTTAGGTGCGAGCATTAGTTGTTGCAAACCAGTTTATCAGAAGTAAATCACCAAATAAAGTCCTGAATAAAAGTTGGTTTATGGCATTATACAAAAAAATAGATTTTACATTTTACCTGACCAAAACTACCGGTATGCTGAAAGATTTAAAACAAAAACAGAACATAGATGTATTTACAATTTCTCAATGTAGTGATTCATTGAATCTACATTATATATGAGTTGTCCACGAAATTATATCTACATGAAATACATGTACACCATGAAGTAAAATTTTACAAGAACTTATCCATAGACACTGACCCCCAAATTTAGAAATGATTACACAATACAAAGTTGATTACTAAAATCTCCTCCTTTTGTAGAGAGTAAAAAAAGTTGTATGGATGTGGAAGGAGAAAGGTAGGGGGTTAGACTTATTGTAGTCAAGGAAATTGACAAAGAATCATATCATCTATTGAAAATATTAAAGATGATGAATGAAGACTTTGGCAACTGACACCAACAAACGAGCTTGCCATCCATTGTAACAAGACAAACCAGGAGGCCTGTTGAATAAATAGACTTCCTGGCATGTCAAGAGGTTTAATTAGCTTGGCAAACTCCGATCCAGCCAAGAATCAATTGCAAGACCAGACCCACCACTAAAACATGAAATTCTGCCAAGTATTATGTTGAATTTTCCCTCAAGTGTATTTAGAAACAACATTGATATTTTGGAGGAATTTTTGCATTATCTTTTTCTTCATATTTTTTCAGATATTGAAAATTATTTGGTTTTTTGATATTATTGCATGCTTTTGATTCTGGAACTCCAAAATACCTACACATGTAATCTCTGAAATTTTTTAAGAAGGGCTGTAAGATGGCAGAATGAAAAATAACTTAAAATGTTGGTATTTCTATATAAATTCCAGCTTGTTAATTTATATGCTTAAACATTCAGTGTGTAGCCAAGATCAAGAGATTGCCCTTCCCTGGAATGGAACCATAATCACCCCCTCCCCCACCCCCTCCCCTACCCTACCCCACTTCTCTTCTGTCCATATACCAGTAAAGGCATCGATAAAACAAATACTGCAATGTAGATAAACAAATTTGATATTAAAACTTTAAATGGGCAACTATTTAAAAATTAGTTATTTTATTTATCAAAAAAGATTGATTGAACTGCTCATTATTTTGAATCTATATGTTAATCAACTTTGGAGACCATATGATACATATGGTATTATCATAATTATTATAAAATTCATATCATACTGTGGAATCATCAGATTTCGTGGTGGCTCAATTTTCGTGAAATTCGTGGGTACCTATCATCCACGAATTAACATCCTCCACGAATTAATAAATTAGGTTTAAAAAGTCACATATCCCTTTGTAGGTGTAATAGAATACACGAAATTACGTCCCCTTGAACCTGTAAAATTGAAGCAATCCACGAAAATTGGCCCCCACGAATTTTAATGCTTCCACAGTAGTTACCTGTACATGCATAATTTTTTACTGTATAAATCCAAATTGTACGCCAAATTAACTATATTGTTACATTAATAAATGGACTTAAATTGACTTAAAGTTTTTGGGAATATCATATAATATGATTAAATTATTGTAATTATTGAGCCAGCATATTTTCTTACACTCTGACTCACAAACATCAAATCGCATTCATCAGATTCTTTTCTGTGACAAAATGACAAGTGACGTAACATATAACCCTGCCTTGTAGATTATAACTGCTCATCGCACAAAAACTTTTACCAGCAGAATGCGATTTAGAATAGTATTTGCATTAAACCTGCACAAGTCTTAATGTGCGATTCTTGGAATTGTTCAGTATAGAACGCATTTCAGTTGCATCTGTGCTCAAGTCAACTCTGCAATCTATTGGCGTAACAGACACAGCCATAATAAATATCTACAGAATGAGTGCATTTCTACAGAATCTTAGCCTGATGATATCAATTCGAGTGGGGCCATTTTGAATTAGGATCGGAAGCTTGAAATAATAAAAGCCAGTTCTATTACAATTTCTTGAATATATGTACTTAGTAAATCTCTGCTTGAATATCAAGAAATTATGGAGGCTATAATGTAGAGATCTTTTTAGAATCTTCTTGTATCTACTTATATATCATCTTTATAAGATTCAATTAAGAAATGGATACAGTCATGGTGAAAATGCATGCATGCAGAGAATTTTTTAGGGAATAATACAGTTTTTCGTGGGGGGGGGGGGGGGGGGGGGGGGGGTTTCCGAGGCATAATTTCGGTAAAATTACAATGTAAGTTTAAGAAATTTGCATTTTTCAAGGGTGGGGGGGTTGGACTCCACCGATCCCACCCCCACCTAGTATGAAATATATCCATTAAAATAAATGTTGGTTTTTAATATTTAATGATCATCATCATACAAAGTCAATTTCGCACGAGGCATAATTTCAGTAAATTTACAAAGTATGCTTAGGAAACTTACATTTTTCAAGGGTGGGGGGGGGGGGGGTGGGGGTGGGGGGGTTGGGTGGGTTGGACTCCCTCCATTCCACCCCCACCCACCCATCTAAATACTAGTATGAACTATATCCATTAATTAAAAATAAATTTTGGTTTTGAATATTGAATGATCATCATTATACTGACAAAGTCAATTTCGCATGTTTTCAAATTATTAGGTTTGGTGAAAATACTTAAAATAGCTGCCTTTTTCAATTATTTTTCCAAATTAGTTTTACAATATATCACTGCATAATGAAATAGTTAATGAACAAGTCTGACAGAGAACAAGTTTGTCAATTGATTAATTGACTTGAGTTTAGAGTCCTATCAAGATCATTTATATCTTAAGGATCAAACCAATTAAACCTGTGAGTGAGTTTTTCATTTACCCCTTCTGTTTATATAAATTATAATCATTTTAAAAGGCTTTATGCAGTAAATTTCCCAGTACAGTAACATCACATTGGTAAGTATATACATGTACCATATAATCCAATCTTTTGGGAAGTCACAATGTGAACAATGAGGAAATGATGTGTGACATCTTTTTATTTGCATCAGTCATTTTTTGTGAATACCAGATAAAATGTCTGCGTATTGAATATTTTGCAATGTAAAAGTGATCACAAAAAAGCGAACATTAAATCATCATGAAAATTACCGGATATAAGGTAAATCTACATTGCATCTCTATTGTCACACGCAGTCTAGATAAAACTGAGGGGAAAATATTGAAAAATATGACATCTTTCCATCAAGTTTTCTTAAACATATTTTCTTCCCAAATTGCTAATCATGACTGATTTCATTATAAAATATTATTTTGAAAAACATCTAAAATCCTACCGATTACATTGTAAAAAGCTAATTGCGTGACTGTATGTTATGTTTGTATCTTATGACTGATTGACTACATGCTATGTTAAAAAAAACATCAAAAAGAAAAAAAAACTAGACTCTTGTTGCAAAAGCAACAAAAAGGTCTTCCGTTTTGATATACATGTATCAATTTAACTGTAAGACATTGCTTCTTTCACATAGAAAAAAAGTGGATATGATCATTATTGTGAATGATATATCCAGACGTTACTTACAATAAAAACAACGAGAATAAAAAAGAAATCAATTTTCTAAGTACTTTCTGTGACGACCAGAAGTAACGCCGAACTTAATATCAATGTTAATCATATGTACAATCACAAGTCAATCTTTCCTCAAAGTTTGGTTGTTCATGTCTCTGCCAAATCTAAGATCTCTATGAAACAATATTTTTGTCTCGGGACCGGAAACGGACAATTGGAAGTGATTAATAACAACAAAAGCAAGTATTTCTCATACATTTGCTTAGCGTACATCACTGTTTATCAGGCTAGATGAAACACCCAAGAAAGTCAGTTAAACTTGTTAAAAACATGATTTATTTGAATCCCTTCGGTGAAAACTGGAAATGACAGTTGACAAAATAAAACCCTCTAAACATATCATCAATCAAATGTCTATTATTCATGAAAGCTTCGTGTCTCAATCACTTTCAGTGACAAAATTCTTGCGGGCATCAAATTTGTAAAAAGGAAAGCTACATAGAGATATTTGAGATATATCACCGGAAGTAACAGTTATTTGAATATTTAACATTATAAGGATGACACATCTAAGATTGTATACCGATATATTCATTCCATGTAAACGAAATAAATAAAGAAAAAACAAAATTGTTGTAGTGCTTCCGGTGATGACCGGAAGTTACGCCGAACAAAATAAAAGAGCGTAAAAACATGTACATTAATAGGTCTATCATCCCACAAAGTTTGATTGTTCATGTCGACACCGTTTTTTGAGATCTCGTCGAAATAAGGTTTTTTGTCTCGGGACAGGAAACGGACAAACGGAAGTGCTCAATGTAAATTGTATTAAATATTTTTTGTATACTTGCCTTTTGAACATAATTGTTCATAGACAACCTATGCGTACATTTATACTTATATATCTATTTTATGGAAAAGGAGTTTTATGTGAAAAAGTAGTTATTTTTGAAGTGCTTCCGGTGACGACCGGAAGTTATGACGAACAAAACAAAATAGTGTGAACACATCTACATCTATATGTTTATCATCCCACAAAGTTTGGATGTTCAAGTCTTAACCGTTTCTGAGATCTCGTTGATACAAGCTTTTTCAACGCGGGACAGGAAACGGACAAACGGAAGTGCTCAATCTAAATTGTATTTAATATTTATTGTATACTGGCCCTTTGTACTTCATTTCTCATCCAGCACACTACAAATATCAATGGGAAAAAATTAAACTGATAAACAGCTTTATTTGTTTGAACTCTTCCTGTGTGGACCGGAAGTGACGGAAGACAAAACGAAACCGGTTAAACGCATCTTTAATCAAATGTCTATCATCCCTGAAAGTTTTGTGCTTTGATCACTTATAGTTTCTGAGATCTCGTTTGTACAAAATCGTTTCAAAAAAGCTACCTGAGATATTTGAGATATCTCACCGGAAGTAGAATTTTTTTGTTGAGTTAACATCGCATAGATAACCTATGCATACATTTATACTTATATATTTATTTTATGGAAAAGGAATTTTATGCGAAAAAGTAGTTATTTTTGAAGTGCTTCCGGTGACGACCGGAAGTTACGACGAACAAATCAAAATAGTGTGAACACATCTACATCTATATGTTTATCATCCCACAAAGTTTGGATGTTCAAATCTTAACCGTTTCTGAGATCTTGTTGATACAAGCTTTTTCAACGCGGGACAGGAACCGGACAAACGGAAGTGCTCAATCTAAATTGTATTTAATATTTATTGTATACTTGACCGTTGTACTTCATTTCTCATCCAGCACACTGCAAATATCAATGGGAAAAAGTTAAACTGATAAACAGTTCGATTTGTTTGAACTCTTCCTGTGTGGACCGGAAGTGACAGAAGACAAAACGAAAACGGTTAAACACATCTTCAATCAAATGTCTATCATCCATGAAAGTTCTGTGCTTTGATCACTTATAGTTTCTGAGATCTTGTTTGTACAAAATGTGTTTCAAAAAAGCTACCTGAGATGTTTGAGATATCTCACCGGAAGTAGAATTTTTTTGTTGAGTAAACATCGCATAGATAACCTATGTATGTATTTATACTTATATATCTATTTTATGGAAAAGGAATTTTATGCGAAAAAGTAGTTATTTTTGAAGTGCTTCCGGTAACGACCGGAAGTTACGACGAACAAAACAAAATAGTTTAAACACATCTACAACTATAGGTCTATCATCCCTCAAAGTTTGGATGTTCAAGTCTTTATCGTTTCTGAGATCTCATTGTCCATAGCTTTTTGTCGCAGGACAGGAAACGGACGACAGGAAGTGAATTTTGAAAAAATGAAAAAAACGCCTAGAGATATTATTATTTTCTATCAGTCCTGAAAATTTCAAGAGAATCTATTCAGCTATCTCTGAGAAATCTTGTGGACAAAAAACGGACAAAAAAAAATAATAATAAGAAACATTACAATCACTATAAGGTCTTCCGTTGGAAACGGAAGACCTTAAAGATGAAGATTCGATCAGTTCCAGTACCAAATTAACAAGTATCTGATGCATTATCATGGAAGTAAGTCCCAGAAAAATTGCTGCAGACATTGAGAAAACCTTCAATTGTACTCGCTAAGAAATATTTTGAGTCAAATGGTGTTAATATTGGTACACAAAAAGTTAATCTGACACAAACACATAATTTTAATCAACAAAAAATGAAAAAAAACCTGAAAGTTCTAAACTTAATCTAGTATATCAGTTACCAGTTAGTTCATAAATTAATCAACTTACAATCTTTATGAGGTGTCCTAAAGTTGAATGTGCTGGGAGATGACATGGAGAGATGTATTGAACAGAATGACACGATTCCATCACTTTAATTAATTGCTTCAGATCAATTAACTAATTAACCCGGCAGAGAAAGGAGAACATAGGTCTTCACTACAACAGCTCCTAGATGTTACTGAGGAGGAAAATTCTCTCGCAGCTCGACAGGAATCGGTTTGAGGGGGCAGAATTTGGGGGGGTGCCAGAGGCATTTTGAGGTAGCTTTTAAAGCGAGATCTCCTCTGATGTAATTTACAGGGGGAGAAGTCCGAGTCTGTTCATCTACAGCAAACGTATAATTTGAAGCAATTTACATTCATTAAACAACAAACGCTACATGCTGCGTTGGAATGCTTTTAACAAAATGAAGAATAAGGCTAATCAGAAATGAAGTTGGAAGTCAATTTATTTTACCTCAGGGTCTTGATTTGCAGGGCATTAAATTCATGAGAGGTATAACTATCATTATTCTTTGCTATGTGTAAGTCGATATAATACCAAAAGTCATGATTCTGAATTAACTTAGCTTCGTATCAATAAATGAATACAATTTTACATCTCTCTCTCCAAGTATGTCATCCTCTTTTTCTTTCTTTCTCTCCTTCTCTTACTCTTTCTCATTGATATCCTTTTGTAAATTTGAACAGTGTTGAATACTTTTAATAAATAGCCTGGTTACTCTCTCAGTCTGTCTGTTTCAGACTCTGTCTGTCTGTTCTGCCTTTCTCAGCTCTCATACAATTCATTCTCTTCTGTAGATGAACTCATGATATCATCTTTGTAAGAAAGCCAAGAATAGTTCCTATCAGAAATTGGACTAACTAATTAATACAGGAAAAATCTTATAACACGTAGCATACAGTTAGTACTAATGAAAGTGTACTAATTCACCACCAAGCTTACACTGTTGACTGGTTATACAGTACATACACACAACACTTACATGTACTAATGTAAGAATTAATTAGGATAATTACTCACTCATCGTACACATCATGTGTTTCATGAATTATTTTTCATTCATAAAATAACTCCATTATAATGTATATTTGAGATTTTTTGTAACAATTGTTAAAAATACATGCTACATGTAACATATTTTTGGAGTGCTGACTTATAAGTTTTTTTTCAACATGAATTACTTTATACATATACATGTATGTCTCGAAGAGAATAAAAAGACCTATTAAAATGCCTTAACCTCTAATGTCAATGTCTGTCTGTCCGTCCATCCATCTGTCTCTCTCCTATAAGCACACTCTCTTTTTCTCTCTCTCCAAGACTTATTCTTTCCTTCTGCCCATCTTTCTCTCTCAGCCCTTATTTACCTGTCTCATTAATTACCTCTTTATCCTGTAATGACCATACCTGTACACATGAGATATTTTATGAAAATTCTAAATAATATTGAAAATGTATAATGATGTAATATCTGTGAGTCTGGAAATGGTATGGAGCCAATCTACATGCAGTTACCACGTCACAGTAATACCACACACCAAAATACTTTAAAACACAACTCGATGTACAACATCCTATCTAACAAATTATCTGTAATGGAAATCAACAAACTTCACAAAAATCTACTGAAATTGTTGTCGAATGTAGACAAAACCTGGCCGAAAACCAAGAACTGTTCTAAACTTTACTGGTACAAAGCACTTCATCCCTAGAATCTTCTAAAACATTAATTTCAGGATCAATTTGTGTGTTTTTCATCGCCGATTCGAGGTTGCTATTTTTAACCTGCGTGCCTTTGTGGAACAACATCATCAAGAAGTTTTTGTACACTCGTGGAACTATTCCCCGAAAAAAATACATTCATTTGGCATGCACCTGTTTACACACGTGCAAAATCACATAATTGTTGACTCCCCAGTATGTGTCAATATAACAATTCACTCACCCGTTATAGCTTTAGCGTGTTACAATGTGGCGCTGGCTTTTCGTATCCAATCATTTGGATGAATATTCCGCCGAATTAGTCACTGCAGCAGCGATGGACAAAGATAAGCGGGCCGATAATGAAAGCGAAAGCTAGATAACTCTTTTTTAATAGTTGTACAGGTGTGGAAAATATCATTAATCGTATTATCTACTGTATCACTATATATGTACATGTTTCTTGGGATGCTCAAAATTATTTGAAACGGTCCAGCAGATGGATCTTGGAGTGAGACGATTTTACATGAATCACACTTTTTTTTATTGTAAATTATTAACATTTTAAAAAAAACAATTTAAAGAACTGGAAAACCAAGGAATCCCAATCGACCTGTATAAAAAGCCGAAAGTTTGTGTCATTTATTCTAAAAATTAAGAAAGAGTAAGAAGAAAGATGTGTTTGGTTGGTTTTTACCCCATTCCGATCGAGTTGTTCCTCTTTGTTCATTACAATAAATGCGCATGTTGGGTGGGGGGATGGGGTTCAGTTTTAATTAAAATTCTTATAACTGTATAACATGAATGTAACGAATAAAAAAATGAAGTGAAAGCTCGACAATTAATTACCATCCACTTGATTATAACCTTTAGCGCATACCAAATGTAACATGGGATATGTACAATATATAACATGATATGCAATATAATGTAACCATTTTAACAAGTCCTTGGACTTTTAGTAGGGTGTAACTATCTATTTCTTGCGCCAAAACAAGTTAAAATGACGCTGGTTTCAAGCGAAATATACACCGATCGATTGCGTAGCCTTAGCTCAAAAGCCAGACAAATCTTGATGATTTCAAAGAGCCATGGCTGAGTGGCCTACAATAAAATAGACAGCCCTACGTCACAATGCTGTTTGACACAACTACCAAAAGTCCAAGCTCCTGTTAAAATGGTTCTAACTCCTGCTGTGCCTGATGCTGTTATGGCATTTTTTGCACCCGTCCAATGTGAAGTTTTAAAAAAATTAAATAAATATATGTCATATGATATATAATTGTGAAAAAATCTTTTGTTATTGATGTATATTAGATGTTTTGTGGAATAGATAAACTAGTACCTTTATCTAATAAATTCCTATGGGAAAATAATTATTCTAATTGGCAAAAAGTCCTACGGGATATATATGTGTAAATTTAAGTTTAATCCTATATATAATCCCAAAAGGATTGGGGAAAAAACTTTTATAAGATTTTAAGATCCGGTGGGAAAAATGATTTTTTTTTAATAAAAACTACATCTTCTCAAATAATTTTATGCATATATTTATAGTATTTTTTTTTTTAAAATTGAACAGGACTTTCTATGTATATTTTTTTCTCCAAGAAATATATTTCCAGAAAGCTGAAGTATAAAACTACATGTACATGCAACGATCGGGGGGGGGGGGGGGGGGTTTCTGCAGACATACAATGCATAATTATGATGCTTTAAATATAATAATTCAGAATTGTAAATTTCTTGAATTCCTGTTTTAAATTTACAGAACAAAGGCCTATGACCCCCCCCCCCCATCCCCAGGGCAAACATAATCATCCCTCGGATTCCCTGCCCCATAGAAACTTTACAGGATCAGCGCGTGATGCATGTATACATCTTACGTATCGAAGATTTGGCCGTTCGTGTGTACATACTGTATTTATGTAAATGTATATAATGCGGGAAACTAGAGTCGAATCGAACTCAAATTTCTTTATATCATTTACATAGTAAAATCACTAAAATAGGTCTCGGAACCCCTTTCCCTCTTCCCCCTCGGCGGCCAACATGAAAATAAATATACCTCATATCCCTCAGATACCCCCCCCCCCCCTTTCGGAAAAATTGTAACCGAATATGCATCTGACTGACAATTGACAACACCGGCATTTTACGTTCACATTTTAAAGTCTAACAAAAATAATTAAACTTATTCCGGACTTGTGGTATTGCGCTGCATACTAAATTATAGTTACTAATAAATTCTTCAGCATCAAAGGAAAATGTTTTTGTCAGGAAAAAAGAATGTAAAGATCAAATTAGAATTTGGATGGAAAATTAAAGGGAGAGGGGATAAAAATTTGACAGATTCCATTTATGAAGAATTATTGGTATGCAACACCGGGGCCATGTAATCAGGATACTAAAATCAAATTATGAGACCAGTGCAAAAAAGTTTTGCAAATGGAATTACTCCTCTCATGTTGAAAATATTAATTGAAATTATCACAGAATACGACGCTCTCCGTGCAAGGAATATGACTAAATTATGCGTGAATTCGGATGAACATATGTTCGTGTCAAAAAGGCCAGAAAAAATGAGATGATATATATTGTTTTTGCACCTGGACATTCATTTTTAACGCGTAGAAAATTTTAATGAAGTGAAGCAGATAAACTCTGCTATTAGCATGTAGTAAATTTTGATTCCATTAAGAAAGTGCATAACTTTGCATTCTTCCTCAATGGCTCATATACTCTCTCTCTCTCTCTCTCTCTCTCTCTCTCTCTCTCTCTCTCTCTCTCTCTCTCTCTCTCTCAGTATACTATACAATGACTTCGTTTTTTTTTTATAATTTTTTTTATTTTACACATTCTGCAGACATACAATGCATAATTATGATGCTTTAAATATAATAATTCAGAATTGTAAATTTTATGAGAGAGAGAGAGAGAGAATACAATGAAGTTATGCAATAAATAAAAAGTGCCTGTTTGGAAAGGTAACAGTTGAATTTAATACCACGAGAAAACCATTGTCAATCGACGCGAAGCAGAGGTTGAAAATGGTCAATTTCAACTGTTGCCCCCCCCCCCCCCCCCCAAAGGCACTAATTATTTCATTTTTTATTATACTGAATGTCTTAATTTTAAAATAAAAATTTACTGCTTTTATGTAGGAATGACATGAATTCTACGTTGAACCGTACGAGCATAAAATACGCACATGTAACTGTAATGTGTAAATGAGTTCACTCGCTTCTTTGCTTGTCAATGTAAAATTAAAAGGCATACAATTTTTCTCAATCACTAATTAGATTTATATTTAATATCAAATGTCCCTACTTTGGGTAAATCAAAAGTGAATCCAGAATAACAAATGATTGGCAATGAAGGAGGAAAACCTAACTTCTGCTTAACTATTAGATAGACAAGTTCCAAGGACAGGTCGGCTCTATTCGGGCCCCTAACCCTGGCACTTGCTATCTTCCCTGACAAACTGTCAGTAATGTGTTTTACAAACAACTCTAATATACAATACCACACAATAGAACAGCTTCGGCTCTATTCGGGCCACTGATCTAATTGTGTGGGTCCAGAAGTTTAATATAGTGTTTCTGTTACCTTCTCCTTCCACTGCTCAAACAGGAATGACACCGACTCTCAGCTTCTCTCACTTATATACACATGGGAGAGTCCACTGGAAAGGGATGTCGGGTTATTCCATTATTAACATTGATTTATAATAGGACAAAATTCTTTACATTACCCACGCCTCTGGGTTCATTCGTCCCGAATGACAAAACATTTAAAACTTTTTTTTTTTTTTTTTTTTTTTTTTTATTCAATGTGATCCACAAAAAAATGCAAACTTTAAAACTGCTTAATAGTGGTTAACAAGTACAATGCTCATAACACTATCTGTGTTGAAGATGACAATTCAAAATTTAAAACAAGATCAATTGCTCTGTCGTGGTTTCTTTAATGTCAACCTCGCCCTCTCTGTACTTCCTGACAGTCTTTACTGAAATTTCTCTTCTAAACTCTGTTTGTGTACTAACGTCAATCTTCGCTTTCTTCGTTTGACAATCATCTACGTTGGGTTTTCTGACATCATCTGCTGATGTACGTTTCCCTGGAAGAGAAGGGGTCGTTTTCTTGCGGAAAACACGGCCCACCATGAGATCCGATATCTCTTTATTGACTGTTTCTTTAATCTTATTTCCATCACTGGCACAAGTTGTACTACTGGACGTAGTTTCCGTTGAAAGTAGATCACCTGGGTCTTGTGACAACCATTCTTCATCTTCTGATTCGTCCTCACTTGACACAATATTATTGGCATTTTCAGTGTTCTTCGCCTTTTCCGGGACTTCGTCTGTTTCAACCAGCTTCTGGCCCAATGCAATAGGACTTTCTGTCAATCCAGTGTGCGCTCTCTTCATATGTCTTCTGACATTACACTCTTTCTGGGACGTAAAATCGCAAAAATCACATGAATGCTCCTTCATTGCACACTCTACCACATGGGTGGAAAACTCAACATCACCATGGAAAACACTGGAACACATTGGACATTTCCTTGTCCCGCTTCTCTTTGTCATCTTTGTCTTCGCCATGCCTTTAAATCTAAAACGACAAAGAAAGAACATTAGGTACTAGTATTTAGTATGGCATATAGTATATAATCTAATAATCAGTCTCATAATCTTTTAACCATACAGGGGGTCTTCTACTACGAAACTGTCTTGCAGGCAGTTCTTTTTCTTTACAAGATTGTTGCTCAGTTTCATATTTCTGCTGTTCACTGACAACAACACTCTCGTTTTTGTAATTTGTATTTTCTATTTGAGCCTTTGCATTGTCGCTACATGTTTGATCTTGGAATGTTTCCTCTTTCTGCTCTTCAACACAGTCAGCCGTTTCACCAACTAACGTTTGGGGTCGTTTCAGTCTAATTCTATCAACATGTATGACTTGATTTGACTCACGTTGACCACAATTCACTTTGTATGTAACATCTGACATTTTCTTTATGATTCTATATGGTCCACGCCAATAGCTGGTAAACTTGGGCGACTGACCTGACTTCGTTCTTGGAAAATACACATACACCTCATCATTTTCCTTGAACTGTCCCCAGTTTAATTTCTTGTCATGGTAATGTTTTTGGCGAACCATAGCTTGCTCTGTATTTGCTCGGACAGTTTTATGTGCATTTTCAAGTCTATCTTGCAATTGCCAAACCCATTCATTTTGAGGAACTGGTTTAATAGCGGAAGGTACATCATACATGATATCCAAGGGAGTGCAAACCTCTCTTCCAAGCATCAATGAATTTGGCGAAAACCCAGTTGTTTCATGGATGGTTGACCTATATGCCATCATGACATACGGTAAATGTTCATCCCAATCTGTATGGTTTTCATTTACAAAATTGCTAAGCATAGTTGTTAGTGTTCGATTGAAACGTTCCACCATCCCATCCGATTGGGGGTGGTATGGTGTTGTATGTGTCTTTCTGATGCCCAACAAAGAACACATTTCTGAGAACAACTTGCTTTCGAATTGTCGACCTTGGTCCGAATGGATAACTGCTGGTGTGCCAATTCGACAGATCACTTCTTCCACAATGACTCTAGCTATTGTGATGGATTCCATATTTGGTATTGCAAAGCTTTCTGTCCACTTTGTATAATAGTCTGCAACTACCAAGATGTATTTGTTACCTTTCTTTGTTAAAGGTAACTCACCCAAAATGTCTGTCGCTATCCTTTCCAAAGGATAACCAGAATGTACTACTTTCATGGGTGCACATTTGGTAACATTGTCAGTCTTCCTTTTAGAACATAATTCGCAACCCGCTATATATTGACGCACATCTCGCTGTAAACCTGGCCAGTAGTACCTACTGCGAATCTTAGACAATGTTTTCTTAATACCGAGATGTCCTGCTGTTTTCTCGTCATGATATTGGGTAAGAACTGTACGTCGCTCGGAGAATGGAACTATATACTGATAGAGAGTCTGATTAGACGACATGTCTTCCCATTTACGACAAACAAGATTATCTTTGATGCACAATCTGTCAAACTGAGAAACCAGTGACTTCAGATAATGGTTTTCTGGCGATACTTTCTTAACACCTGGAAATGAACCTCCCTCTACCCATGCACGCAACTTCTGGAGATCATTGTCATTTTTCTGAGCCAACAACAATGACTGACCTTGCCCAATTTGGTTACAGTTTAGATTTTCACCTTCCCAATCACCGTGGTATCCGCACTGTTTACAAGGTAGTCTGCTCATGGCATCAGCATTTGCATGTAGCCTTCCAGGGCGATGTTCTATTCTGAAGTTGTATGTTGACAGTACATCGATCCAGCGTGCAAACTGTCCTTCTGGGTTTCTGAATTGCATTAACCACCTGAGGGAACTATGGTCTGTTCTGACCAGGAATTTTCTGCCATACAAGTAGTGCCTAAAATACTTGACAAAGTATGTCACTGCTAAAAGTTCCTTTCTAGTTACGCAGTATCGTCGTTCAGATTTTGACAAACATCGACTGGCGTAAGCACAAACTCTCTCCTTACCATCGATTACTTGAGAGAGAACAGCACCTATGGCTTTGTCGCTAGCATCAGTATCTAAGATGAAATCCCTTTCAAAATCAGGATGTGCGAGTATTGGTTCAGATGTTAGGAATTGTTTCAATCTGTCAAATGCAGTTTGACATTCCTCTGTCCACTTGAACGACTTGTCGTTTGTTGTCAAATCATGCAATGGTTTTGCAATGGTAGCAAAATCCTTCACAAATTTCCTGTAATAACTACAGAGACCAATAAATGACCTTACTTCTGTAACATTAGTAGGGACCTTCCAACCCTGAATTGCTTTGGTCTTGTCTGGACTTGTAGATATTCCATCTGAAGATACTATATGACCCAAAAATTCAACTTGTCTTGCAAAAAGAGTACACTTTTTCGGTTTCAGCTTCAATCCTGCACATTCTAACCGATTAAAAACTAGGGACAAATTCTTTACCATATCCCCAAAGTTCTTTCCAAAGACTATTATGTCATCTAGATAGATAAGACACATTTCAAATTGCAGTCCACGCAGAACTGTTTCCATCAACCGTTCAAAGGTTGCCGGAGCATTGCACAGGCCGAATGGCATTACAGAAAATTCAAACAAACCTCGTCTAGTTGTGAATGCTGTTTTCTGTTTGTCTTGAGTGTCAACAGCAACCTGCCAATATCCTGAACACAGATCTAGAGTGGAAAACCAGGTAGCACCCCTAAGCTGATCAAGAGAATCGTCTATCCTTGGCAAAGGATAGGCATCGTGCTTTGTAACATTGTTCAGCTTTCTGTAGTCTATACAAAATCTGGTGGTACCGTCCTTCTTTTTAACCAAAACTATATTTGATGCCCACGGACTACTAGATGGTTCAATGATATTTCGTTCCAACAAATCGTCGATATGTCCATCAACTTCTTTTTGCATATGAACAGGTATTCTTCTTGGGGCTTGCTTGATAGGAAGACTGTCTCCTGTGTTAATTTTATGTTTAATTATGTCCGTCCGCCCTAAATCTCGATCAGACTTGGCGAAAGATGCGTGATAGCGCATAAGCAACTGACGAACAATCTCCTTATTTTCTGCTTCCATGTTCACAGTTGACCGTTCAAAGAGATCTTGTAAATGAACAGGCAGTTCCAGCATGGTAAGATCATCACTACCTTTTTCAGATAAAGCCATTACCTCAAACACTGGGTTCAACTCGGCAATGAATGTATCTTTCCTTAAATGTGTTACTTCATTGTGAAGATTCATAAGACGCACAGGTACTTTGTTTTCTGTGCTCCTGGTCACAAGAGTTCTCGCCACCAATGCTCTATCAGAGTCACAAAACTGTTTGCATGGTTCCACTATGCCAAGTATGGGGGTATTAGATTCTACGTTATTTACATTGCAGTATGTCATCACTTCACTCTTTGGTGGTATCCCTAGATTTTCACAAAGACTTATTCTGAAGCAACCAATTTTGCCTCTGTATTGACATGCAACTGCTTTTTCTACTTGACCAAACTTCAGTGTACACTTTTCCAGGTCCACTGCACACTTGTTAAGCCTTAGGAAATCTAATCCCAAGATTCCATCAACATTCAAATCAGCGACTACTATAGTATGGCCAAACAGCATTCCCTGTATAGAAAACTGTACCTCTTGTGTTCCATAAACTTTTAATGACGTACCATCTGCTATCAAAATATCTGTACTTAGCTTACTGAGTGGCTTGTCAGACAAAACATCAGCAATCATGCATTTTGACACAATGGTGACCGTTGCTCCTGTGTCTACCAAAAACCTTAACTGTTTGTCATACAGTCCTACCTCAATGAAGATACCTGACTCACCAGCTTTGTTTATGGCCTCTGATGCTCCACAATTAAGTTGTGTTAGATTTCCTTGGGGTTGTTCTTTGCTGTCTGTACATGACATTTCGCTTGGTTGCCTACCATGCTTTTGTCTTCGCTTTTGACCAGCTTGTGACGCCAGAAAATCTCTGCATTTGTTCTTCATATGGCCTGGTCTGCCACAAAAATAGCATTTAAACGTTCTGTTTTGCGTTGCGTTTTGTTCTCTCTTGTCTAACCTTGGCTGTGAGGAAAAATGCCCATCCTGCCTCTCTTTTAGTGATTTAACATCTTTCTTTAATAAGGATAAGGCATCTGTTATATCTTTTAACACCTTTTCAGTATTACTTTCTTTGACTTCACTGATGTCTTTTTCTGCTGCTCTGACATATCCCTGACTTTCCTGCATCTTTTTGTCAGCACTCTGAAAAGCTTGTAACTCAACCGCATGGCGCACAGCATCATTCAAATCTACTGGCCGCGCTTGTTTTATCCTCAACCTCATGTCAGGATCTCTCAAGGCATCTATGAACTGCTCTTTAGCCAGTATTTCCTTGAGATCAACTGTTGCGGTTGGGTATGCCAAATTTGTCAGCCTACGAACATCCTGCCCTAACTCTGGAAGAGACTCTACAGCCTTCTGTTTTCTCTCCCGCAGTTGAGCCCTATATAATTCTGTCTGGTTTGTAGGTGCAAACCTTTGCTGTAGTGCTGTACACAGTGCATCGTAAGTACGCTGGTCGTTTGATGGCAGGTTTCCCAACACACCTTGTGCATTTCCCCTCAGAGATACTGCCAAATACATTCCTTTTTCAATCATTGACCAGCAATTCAACTCTGCACATACCTCAAAGTGTGACTTGAAATCACTCCAGTTCGTACTACCATCAAACGTCGCAGGCTTGATAAAATTTCGTTTTTGGTCGGCTTTATGAGGCAATTCAACATTTTGTGTCCTGTCTCTTTGCATATCGTCTGTAATCATGTTTTCATTATTGCGTGCCATGTGTCTATGACTGTGTATGTTTGGTGTATGCTCATGTTGATGTTGGCGTGTCATTTCGTATCTGTGTTCATCTTGGTTTGCCATATTTCTCTGGCCTGCCAAATGACTAGCCAAACCTCCATGGTCTGCCAAACGGTTAGCCCTTTCACTTTGGATTGCCGTTTGGTATTCATTTAGTCCGCTTATCGCACTTTGGCGAGGCATATGGTCTGCCAATTGACTACGACTTACATTTTGGCGAGGCATATGGTCTGCCAATTGCCCACGACTAACATGCCGTTCAACTACTGGTGTTGAATGCCTATCTCTTGTCAACTCAAACTCTAGCCTATGTATCTCATCCTCTAGAAAGGATATCTCATCATCAATCAAATCATTTACGTTAGATGCCATGCCAAACAAAAAAAAATTTGGCAAGCCAAAATAAAAATCAACTTAATAAATGCAAATAGTATAGCCAAAAAGAAATCAAACAAAGAAACGACCACCGCTGCCACCAAATAATGTAATGTGTAAATGAGTTCACTCGCTTCTTTGCTTGTCAATGTAAAATTAAAAGGCATACAATTTTTCTCAATCACTAATTAGATTTATATTTAATATCAAATGTCCCTACTTTGGGTAAATCAAAAGTGAATCCAGAATAACAAATGATTGGCAATGAAGGAGGAAAACCTAACTTCTGCTTAACTATTAGATAGACAAGTTCCAAGGACAGGTCGGCTCTATTCGGGCCCCTAACCCTGGCACTTGCTATCTTCCCTGACAAACTGTCAGTAATGTGTTTTACAAACAACTCTAATATACAATACCACACAATAGAACAGCTTCGGCTCTATTCGGGCCACTGATCTAATTGTGTGGGTCCAGAAGTTTAATATAGTGTTTCTGTTACCTTCTCCTTCCACTGCTCAAACAGGAATGACACCGACTCTCAGCTTCTCTCACTTATATACACATGGGAGAGTCCACTGGAAAGGGATGTCGGGTTATTCCATTATTAACATTGATTTATAATAGGACAAAATTCTTTACATAACCAGTTTGTGTTACCCCGTTGCCAGTGTTGCTTTTATATGGCGAGGGTCATAGCAGGCACGTAGCATCGGGGGGGGGGGGGGGGGGAGGAGGGGGGAGGGGGGGGGGCTGGCCCCCCATTTTTCTCGCAGGAAATAATTTTTTTTTAAATTACATATAAAAAATTGAATTATCATGGAGTTGCCCCCCCCCCCACTTTTTTGGGAGCATGTACAAATATGAAAATAAGGAAATTGGGATTGAAATTGAAGTTATATACAAAAAATTTAAATTGAATATTTTGGGAAAGTCATAATTCCCTTTCTTTTTCTTTTTTTTTCTTTTTTGCTTGTCAAGATTTTTTGGATGAGTCTGGCCCCCCACTTTCAGAAACGATGCTACATGTACGTCACAGGCACTTGTTTCTGAGAAAAAAAAATTACCCTATAGTATAATAATAATACTATAGGGTAAATTTTTTTTCTCAGAAACAAGTGCCTGTGTGCTACGTGCCTGTATAGAACGGATTATGAACTGCGTCTAAACCAATCAGATTTCAGAATTTAACATGAAAGTATAATAAAATTATTTGTATCAGTCTTTAAGCCGTTATTGTTACCTCAATATGTAACTAATGTTTACATAGAGTCAAGTGAACACATCACTGAACATTCGAAATATGTCACTTGTTTACCTTTAATTCAAAAAACTTGTTTCAGCGTTAAACCCAACGCAAGTACGATCTTTTAGAATCGAAGAGAAACTTTTGCTTTTGCAATATACATGTAGGTAAAATAAATTCTGATCACATTGGCTATATCTAGAAATGCATTTTTGACCACATTGCCTTTGTCAAACAATTAGTAAAAGTACATCAGATCGTCTCACAAAACCTGCTTACTTTCATTTTAGCAAACTATTTTTGCAGAGACAATCAATTTTATGAATATTTGTCTGATTTTTAAAATTTGCTAGACTGGTACAAACCCAGTTTACAAGGCTCATAGCCGGCGCCATGTATATGTTTTATTAATTTGGCGCCTGAGTTTCTGAGTACATGTTAATATTATACAAATGGCAGCATGAAGCCGTACGATCAAAAGTTGGTTAATTCTTCCAACAGTACTTGCTATATATAGTATTTTTGCGTTATTTCTTTCTTTTTCAATTATCGTAGCAATTCTTTTTGCATACACCTGCAATATCGTGTGGAACGTCAATGAATTCTTCTGTGTCACTGTATGTTAGTGGAATGCTTTGTAGTAAGTAAAAAAATTAATAATTTGATGGCACCAGGTACATTGTATATTGAGCAAATATGTATACACACGAGACAGAAAAAAATCCATTTCCAATATATTGTAATGCATAATGCAAGAAAATACACACGTAAAACTTTGCAAACTGTAAAAATATGTTAGATTTGCCCTACATGTGGACAAAATGATAGCATACAGTGTTTTTTTTCAATGGACTTTACTGTCAACTCCTATTGGTGTTCAATGGACTTTACTGTCAACTCCTATTGGTGTTCAATGGACTTTACTGTCAACTCCTATTGGTGTTCAATTGACTTTACTGTCACCTCCTATTGGTGTTCAATGGACTTTACTGTCAACTCCTATTGGTGTTCAATGGACTTTACAGTCAACTCCTATCGGTGTTCAATAGACATTACTGTCAACTCCTATTGGTGTTCAATAGACTTTACAGTCAACTCCTATCGGTGTTCAATAGACATTACTGTCAACTCCTATTGGTGTTCAATAGACTTTACAGTCAACTCCTATCGGTGTTCAATAGACTTTACTGTCAACTCCTATTGGTGTTCATTAGACTTTACTGTCAACTCCTATTGGTGTTCATTAGACTTTACTGTCAACTCCTATTGGTAGATGGACTTCGAAAGTTCAAACACACTTTCTAGCTACATCAGGCACGTAGGATTGTTTTTGAAACGGGGAAATTCATCCTAAAGACTTTTTTTATAAAATGAAAGGAAAAAAAAAAATTAATCTTTTCCAAATCCCAAAATCGTAATCCGGGGGGGGGGGGGGTTGGGTTGTTAGCCTACTGTACCTTTAACTTCCATTTCACTATTCATTTCCTTCCTTTCACTTTAATTTTTGACATGCTCCAAAAAAGGGGGCAACTTCATGTTTTAAGACAAATTTTTGCTGCAAGGAAATGGGAGTGAGCCAGCCTCATTGATGCTACGTGCCTGTAGGTGTCTGTATTTTATTAACATATTAAATTATACTGGCTATATTTTTTATGTTTTTCTAAAAAGAAGAAACGATGTTTAAAAAACAACGGGGCAAGTGTCCCTTGAGAGTTTCATGCTAGAAATTCCAAATCGCCGACTGTCAGTAGAAGTATTCAGCGCCATCAGTCAATTAATAATTCATATAAACACATTGCAATTGGTGACTACCACTTCATCACGTGACCTCTGCTCCAGAAGAGGAATAAACATGACCACAACATAGAGTCCTTTGCCACAGGCATCTCAAAACTTAATAAATGCGAGGTCTAAAGAACAGATGGGCTTCCAGAAATTGACGAGCAAAATGACTTTGAAACATGATATTTGCACTTCTAAAGAAATTCGAATATGACTTCACCGACGAATGAAATTCAGCAGCAAGCGAAATTTGATTTTGTGGTGTGCGGCAATGTCATCCAAAGGTCGAAGAGGTCAAGCTACCTGTCATGGCGACCAATTGATCGTGCCTGTCACTTACTGCTCCGAACCGTAAAAGTACAAAGTTGTCTACAATATATTACAGAAGTATGTTCATAACTCGTGTTCATTATGCGTAGAACACATTCACGCGAGTCGATTTCGTTTTCAAATTCGTTTCATCATTAAAGTCAGGAATCAGAATTGACAGTTGAGGATTTTCATTATATCTCGATATTTTCTATTCGTTCAGACTGTTGTTCTCAGCGACTGATTTAATAGGTCTGTCATGATTTATTTTATTTTCCCGGCATTGACCTGGTTACCTTTTATCTTCGGATATCATCCGATAAAAAAAATTAAAATCAAATGTACTCAACAACCGCTTACGGTTTCTTTGCAAAGCGCTTTGTATGCATTTGAAGCAAAGGTTGCTCCAATTTCAGTTACAACATAAGATATTTTTTTTCTAAACTAAAGCTTTAAGGATGAAATTCAAAGAAAAATGTAACTTTACACAATATCATTAGTAACTTTACATAATAGAAATTATAATTCTTAGCTCAACTGTCATTTTGTAAATGGATACATGTATGTGTAAATGTATCAAATAACACATGAACAATGTCGATCGAGAAAGTACATTTTAATGCAAAATATGTATTAAATAAATTCTAATTCTAGCAAATCATATTTAGATATTCTGGTCAATAACTAGGTGTATATGAATTTTAGTTTTTTTCTTTTTTTCGAAAAAGAATTGTCGAACGAAAGATTTCAACTTATGAAAAACGATAACAATTAAGCATTTTTATGAACACGAATGAAATTCATATGTAAGAAACAATGTGTGCTTTCCATTTACGTTGCCTCGCCGGCGACGTCATCAGGAAACGTCGACGTTAATGGAACAGTTGGTAACGTCACAATGCTCCAACGAGGATGATTGCAACTGATACTTTTCTCAAAATTTGGTCCAGACATTTCGGCTATTTGCAGTCTTAATGTTTTTCGATGTAGTAGAACAAACTTTAGTTACAGAAATCCATAAAATATGGTAACCTAGACGCCATATCGTTTCCTACTCGGCAATGATAAAATGCGTTGCCCATATCGCTCGCCGGCGACGCGCGTTCCAGTATTCGACGACGAATTTAAAGGAACATCGGCAAATCCGGCGATGCCAGTTAAATGGAAAGCACCCAATGTTAACAAACATGTAGTTAAAAAGAAAATTCTAAGAATTCTCGAATAAAGAAAACATAATTATGTTTATTTTATTTTCAAAGATTTAATTCTCCAAAACGTTCTGTGTAAATTTCAGCATTTAAAATATCCTTGCTGGACTAAATTTAGGAAAGTTAAGTTTTAAAAAAGTGACTTTAATACTTAAACTTATTCTATGACACACTTAGGACATACATCTCTCTGTATCATAGTCATAGGATAATACTTGATTTTTACATCTATCAAGTAGCTTGGTAGATGTAAATATCAAGTACTATCCTATTAGTATGATTTCTATTTTCAGACTTATATTCACATAGGAGAAGATTTGACTGTTTCTTTTAGCTAACGTACAGATGTCAATTAACAGTAATTTAGTTAAGTTTACCTTCTTTTTACAGCCAATTTATTAATTTGTTAAAAGATAGGTGTAAATATAAACAATAAAATGCTTTGTGATAATTCATGCGGGTTATGAAGATAGCGATCATTGCAGAAAAAAATTACATAACCCGCTCACACGGGTTAAATGTATTTTTTCTTCAATGTCGCCACCTTCATATCCCACATGAATCACCAAAGAGAGCATTTTTGTTGTTTAAGTGAACATGTCTGCAGACTGCTATACATGTTGCAACTGTTGCTTCGTTTGGGAATTGGTGCTAGAGGTGAAGTTTAAGGTTGCTGGTCTCTTGGATAATGCTTTGGGAAAATATTACTAAGGATGGATGTGATGGAGTGACGAATTTTAAGATTATTTACTTATACTTGATTCGTCAGCACAATTCTTAATCTAACCAAGGTACACATAATGACACATTTAGTGAATCAAAACATAGGTTTTTTTTAAATTTGGTGGATAATCTTACCGAGGGGCAAAACATTCTTCGAAACAACCGGAACCCCTACCATATAAAAGACAGACAAACCATTTGAAGAGGCAAAGGCAGGGTACAACACCCGATCACGGATAGGAGTACGTGGAGGCTCGGACCGATTCCGATCTGCGAGTGTTATCATTAAACGTTTGTGGTGTTAAAAACAAACTTATTAATTACGATGAATTTACAAATTTGATTAATAAACATGATATCGTGGGACTGACCGAACCAAAAACTGACGACACCGACGGAATAGAGATACCCGGATTTGTCACATTTATGAAAAACAGGAAGAAACTAAAGAAAACCCGCTCCGGTGGCATTATGCTACATGTAGATGTTAAAGATGATTTTGTTAAATATGTAAAAATCATAAACACAGATTGTAAAATATATGTTCTTCGGTTAGGTTAAGCAAAGTTTTATTGAATACTAAAGATGATTTACTATGTGGTGTTATTTATATTCCACCGGAGGGCAGCAAATACTCCTCCCTGGATTTGTTGTTCTCATATTGAACAAGAGATGCTTTCCATTACAAAGGATAAAGAAAATATTTGTTTCCGAAAAGGCTATTCTACCTAAGATCATGTGTTAACTCTGCAGTTGTTATCAGAAACTCTTATGAAACAGAAAAAGAAATTATGTTGTGCCCTCATTGATTTTAAGCAAGCATTTGACATTATTTGGAGATGTGGGTTATGTTACAAAATGTCAAAAAATGGTATTACTGGAAAATAGTTTTGTTTATATTAAAAACATGTACCAGGGTACATTGTATTAAATCTCTAATTAATATAGATGGTACCACATCTAATTTTATAAGCTGTAATATGGAGTTCGCCAAGGCGAAAACCTATCACCATTTTTGGTTTTCATTGTATATCAGTGATTTGGAGAATTTGGTATTCGATAAAAAATTTGAAGGTCTCAAGAATTTTTCTGATACTACAAAAAACGAATTATTTTTGTATATGAGGCTTTTTATCCTTTTTTATGCTGATGATACTGTAATTATGACTGAGACTACCGAAGACCTCCAAAATGCACTGAATGAATTTTATCTATATTGTAGTCAATGGAAGTTACAAGTCAATACTGACAAAACAAAAATTTTGATTTTTTTTAAAAGGCCCTCTGCAAAAAAATGTGTTTTATTACAATAAGGTTGCATTAGAAAATGTCAATTAAATCCCTGGGTATAATTTTTTCCAGAACAGGATCATTTGCGAACGCTAAAAAACATTTGTGTGAACAGGCTCAGAAAGCAATGTACAGTGTTATTAGAAAAAATAAGACAATTTAATTTACCAGTCGATTGTCAGTGTGACTTATTTGATAAAATTGTAGTTCCAGTGTTATTGTATGAGTGCGAAATTTGGGGTTACGAAAATATAGAAGTTATTGAACGTGAACATTTGAAATTTTAAAATATGTTTTTAACTTAAAAAGTAGCACACCATCCTATATGGTTTACGGGGAAACAGGTCGTTTCCCTTTATGTATCAATGTATATACCAGAATGAATTCCTACTGGTCAAAGTTGTTTACAAACTCTGAAAGCAAAATTGTATCTGTTTTATATAAGTGTTTGGTCTTGCAATATCAAAGAGGAAATATGTCAAACTCTTGGATTGCAGGTGCTAAAAATTTTTTTTTTTAGATATGTGTGGTTTTTCAAATATTTGGTCTTAACAAAATATAGTAAATGTAAAGTGGATTTTTACAATTGAAAACAAAGGTTACAAGACCAATATACCCAAAAATGGTTTAGTGAAATTAATGACTCGTCAAAAGGGCAAATTTACAAGGTTTTAAAGAAAAATTTTGGTTAAGAAAATTACATAAATATATTGCCACATAAGCTCAGAAAGGTTTTTATGAAATTTAGAACCTCAAATTACCATCTCCCAGTGGAGACTGGGAGATGGTACAATACACCTTTAAACCAAAAAGTGTGTAAACTGTGTAATTAAGGTCAAATTGCTGACGAATTCCATTATATTCTTCAATGTAAAGAGCTATTGACATTTAGACATAAATATCTTGATGATAAATACTGGTCAGCGCCAAATACTATTAAGTTTTGTGAACTTATGTCTTGTTTTAATGCTACAAACCTGAAAAAATTATGTTATTTTATTATCAAAATATACAGTCTGATATAATAGTCTGTCCTCCATCATTATACTTTTTCCTATCTCCATTGTATATATTGTATATTTATGCTTATTTACTATTTATCTACTACTTATCTATTCATTTATAAAATGTACCTCTGACTTTTGAACTGTATATATACTGAATCACCTCATGTACCATTTCATGGTTTGAGTGAGATAAACTGAATTGGAAAAATTGAATTGAATTGTTTGGGAATTGGTGCTCTAGGTGAAGGTTAAAGTTGCTTGTCTCTTGGATAATGCTTTAAAATTGTTTTCTATATATATTGATGGATGTGATGGAGTGACGAATCTTAAGGTTATTTACTTATACTTGATTCGTCAGCACAATTTTTCATCTAACTACATGACACATAATGACCTATTTAGTGGATCAAATGCATAGTTTTTAATTTAATTAAGTGGATAATCTTACCGAGGGGCAAACACATTCTTGGAAAGGGATCGCGCATGCATGTTTGGACCTAGGCTGGTAATTATAATGGTACTGCACGATTTTTCTGATCGGGAGCAAATTTACATTTTTTTGGTACAATTCATAGTCGATGTTGCTATTTAGTTAAATTAATTATTTTGTCTTTTACAAGAATTTATACCAATAAGAATGAAAACTATTCAAATTTTGATTCTCATTAATCTAATTTTTTGTAAAGGATAGTAACTTCAAAATAGAAATTCAACAAACAATAAAATTAATTCTTGGATTTAAAAAAAAGAATCTGCTATAAATTAATAATGAACGAAACGGGAAAATAATGTTTCATAATAACCTTGATAAAAGAATAACTATAGGTAACAAAACGGAAAGTAACAACAGTCCATGAACTCTTGACTTACATAATTCATTTTGTTTTTGTTTTATGGCAATAAACAATCTTATAGGTTCAAAAGTATGTCATGCATGACGGACATTAGCTATAAACACAACTGTCATTCTGAAGAGAATGTTTGACTTCAGAGCTTATATACAGAATATTAATTAATTGGAAAACCTATGTAAACAGTCAACACAAAAACTCTTATTAAAAAAAAAAAGTGCAATGAAGTCAAGGAATTAATAAATGTAACCACTTTCCAAGAAAAATTGTCACTATTTGATGTGTCTTTTTTTGATATGCTGCTTGAATTGCTACGATAATGTTCATTGGAAGGGGGGGGGGGGGGTAAACCCGCCGAACAAACCTTACGCCTTAAAAGATAAGGGGAAAGTTCAGTTATGAAAAGGCATTGAAATAGTGTAAACATTGAACATGCATTGTATATGCATACTTATTTTAATTATATGTGCCAAACTTGTAAAAATAACACTATTTAATACGCTCTATTTTTTTTTTTATTTAATTGTTAGATATGTGCATAGAAACTGCCCAAATGACCATTTGGGGGGGGGGTACTGTTTTTAAACTCGGAATGGATATATCAATTATTTTGCAAGTGCTGTAGATATTACTCAATAAAAAGAATATAACTCGATCCGTATAGAAAACCCTCTATTACCTACTAAGAAATTGTTATTGCATTAGGAGAAAGTCAGTAAAATATATCAGTATGGATTAACCATCTTACATGTACTTAAAGATTCTATGTAAGAATCAAAATTCGGTGGCCACGCATAGTCACGGATTTTTTTCATACTTGACAATTTGATAGACTTTGGTGAGTAAAAAAGCCTAAGACCATTTGTTTGTTGTTTTGTGGTCCCGTTGCCATGGTAACCGAGGGTAAATATGTAAAAATGGCATTTTAATGCTTATTTGAGAACATATTGTCAGTAATGTGCAGAACTTGGGGTTTCCAGGGTAGAATATATTATTAAAAATAGTTGTCATTTTTCAAAAGAAAGAAAAAAAATCATGGAGAAACGCATATTTTTAGAGCGTTTCCGTGGTTACTAAACAGAAATTTTTGAAATATGTTTTCTTCATCTAATTTGAATAAAAAGTGCAAATCTTGGATTTTTTGGTAAACACTATTATGATTGTGCAATCAAAAGTTTAAAAATGAAAATTGAGAACCGTTGCCATGGTAACAAGCTTAAAAATAAGAAAAATTATAATATTTTTTTGGCATCTTTAAATAGATTTTATTCACTTATGATGAATAAATATATAAAATTAAAATTGTGAGAAAAAAAGCATGTCCTTAACTTTAATGACACTTGAAAAAAATCTGAAATTTTCTAAAAATAACTGCTGTTGCTATGGAGTTTTCAAAAGTAAGAATTCCTCAGTGATTTTTTACGCAACTTAATTTTCCATAGCAGCAACACTTCTCTGTTGCATAACGAAGGTTTTCGTGGTGTATAATGAAAATTTAGATATATTTTTACAAGTACCAACTAAAACAATTGCAAATAAATTCTAAAATCAGGAATGAAAGCATATCAAAATAGTCTTCAATTTCTCAGTTTTTCTTAATTTTGGCCTTGTTGCCATAGCAACGGATGTCAATTTTCATGATAAAATATATATTGCATGGACATTGATATGGATGTAAAAATTTAACAGTTTCCCATTTGGGCTTATTAAAAAACCGCATAAAACTGATTTCAAAAATTTGTAACGGTTTCCATGGAAAAAGTATTGGTTTCTCCATCAATTTTCTTATATAATTAAATAATTGAAAATAGGACAAAGGCTGTTTTATGTATTTGATAGTTTACACTAGTGGGCAGCACCTTCTTCAAAGGAGGTAAGTTTTGCTTTTATACCATCTTTAGCCTCGATTACCATGGCAACGGTTACCCACAGCAACCAACTTTTAGTGTTTTTTTGCGTTTTACACCTAGGTGTGTCCATGTATGAAATATAAGGAAAATTGGTGACTATGCGTGGCCAGACCCTTTTATAAATCATTGATTCTTACATAGAATTGATCTATAAAAGTAGCTCATTTGCAAGCATGAAATATCCTTAATGCAGCCTTAACCCAGATGCGTAGTCAAGCTCACAAATATAATTTTAAACACGTAAAAATTACAATGCAAATAAAAACCCCACAGAAGATGCGTGTTAACTGTTAACCAAAGTATTGATACCTATCATATCGTATCACAAATTTTGTAAATAAGCTGTTTTATTTCAAAAATTAAAAAAGAATCATTCTGATGAGCATTATTTTTCTACCTCCAAAATATCCAATATTTCAATTACAATCGACCATGATCAACCTATAAACGTTGAAATAATTTTCCTTTTTCAATTCTTGAAAATTTTCTTATCATATAAAAATTCCCAGGATTAAGCTGAGTAAGCATTATCTCAAAAAGAAGAATGAATTGAGTGTAGATCCATTATCTCTGTGTGTAGGTATACCTACATAAATTACCATGAACCAGATACATGTACGACCTACATTTTATATACATGCGTATTAACGGATTTTCCCTCCTTTAAATCCAATTCATTTCCTTAAGTTTAAATACATACATAATTACTTTTATAACCAAACATTTGTCTTCCGCGATGCCTTTCTTTCGCAATTCACCTGGGAAAAACCGGTTCGCGCCCGCTAATTTTTGCGATAAAGCCTTATACATTTTTGTTGTTCTTATAGCCATACGGCACGGACAAGATTGCGGATAGAAATCTTCGCGAAAACGATGTCATGAACCCTTCGAAAATTTCTCCCACGCGAGTAGATGTTGGTCGACATTTATTATCGGATACTGCGAAGTGGCTTTCAAAGCTACACCCTTTTTGTTCGGCATCCCTACAGGGATTATGTCAATCGGAACATCGCTCGACCATTTCCGTCAAGTTCTCGACTTGACGGACAAGGCCGAGCGATGTTCCGATTGGCATTATGTATGTGAACCCAACTCACCAACCGTCAGTTTTCGGAAACTGCGATTTCATTAGATTTCTTTGGAAGTTGACGATGAAATTCACATGAAGCATTTATTAGATCATTATTCAATTCAATTAACACGTATATATATCGTTAACATATATCTAGTATGCATTTGAAGTATAAAAATATATTTTAAGTACATGTATCTTAGTAATATATGTCTTTAAAAAAAACTAATTTATATAAGTAAAATTTTGTTTCCTTTGCATAATCATTATAACATGAATTATTAATATTTTTACATGTGTTTTTCTGAACATTTTTCTTTCGTAAAACGCTTGTTATATGATGTTACTTGTAATTAAGTACTGTATCTTTAACATTTTACTGTGCGAACAAGCTAACCTGTTTCCTTCCCCTCATGTTGCCAAAAAATGTAAATGTGTTATAAAATACAACAAAATTAATGTTACCTATGTCCCTTAGTTTATCATTCATTTGGATGTTAACTTGCTGAATTTTGACGTTTCCGGGAAAAATAACTGATGCAAATGTATTTTTTATACATTAAATTTCCTTTCACTGCACTTTTCTTGTCTAAAATTCTGTTTAAAGTGACAGATATATATGTAAAGTAAAAAATGTAGTAAAACTGTATTCTTTGCTTTAATTAACTTTGAGTTTGAATGTCAATTAGTTTAATTTTGTTAGAATGTGACAAGAGCAATTTTTAAAAAAAATTTAACAAATGATACATTCGTAATGATTAAAAATAAACTATTTCATTAATCAATCGATTAATCAATAGAGTATACAAATACAAATTCATTATTCAATCGATCAATCATCAGATTGTGCAATTCTATCAAAGAAATCTATCATTCAATCATATCAATTTATCAACAACAAAATCAAGTCAATATCCATAAATATGTATGATTTTTTATATCATTTTAACACAAATCCATATAAATTATCCATATTGATATTCAAGTTAATAACCAACTGACAAATCAAAGTGGAGAGTTTAAATATATTCAAATTTGGACTGAATATTATGAATTTTGTAAATATGTTTGTTCTCATTCAAAAAACCAACAACAAAAAAAGACAAGTTTTCTGTTTTACCACAACTCGTTCGTGAATCATTAATGCCAAACCTAGCACCTGGCCTTCTCCCACCCTAAGGTTTATTTTTTTGAAATATTAAAAACAACCTTTTCCCCTAGACCAATCAGATAAGAGAGTGGCGCCGGTCTGAGTCACGAGATCTCGTTCACAGGAAGTGAGACGACCCACAACATGGCGATCATTGGCGGCGATTACAGATCTGTTCCAATTAGATGCAAATTTTACTTAACTCTGTGATTTAGTCATTGTCTTTTTTACCGGAAAGTGTGCCAGTTTGGATGAAACCAAGTACACATGTTGTAGTGTAATTCATTAGCTTAAAGTGATGTTCACATTATTATTTGATGTAGAAACGTAACAGCTCACATGAACTTATGCGATTTGAATAGAGGAAATTATATTTGCGAAATTACCGAAAATTAAAACAAACAAAAACAAAAAAATTACAAAAAACTGGGACGTTTGACATCTCAATTCATTGTTTAGGTGAATTTACGGCCATCAACCCCTTGAAAAAATATGATATAATTGAATAAACGTAAACAAAAATTTTATGCATTTACTAAATTAATAGAAATAGGAAAGACCAAACCCTTTCAGAATTGTATATGGCTTGTGTAAAAAGTATCAAATAATAAACAATTGCACATTAGCAGTTTACTTTAAGAATACCGTTTCAGTCACGTGGTAATGTAAGTGCACGTATATAAAGAACACGGAAACACCAAATTCGATTACAGATGCGCAAAACCGAAGCGTGCTGGGACACAATAGGCAGAAAATCTCTTTGTTTCCTTCTATGTATTTGTATAAGCATATGTTATATTACCACAGACGGGTCTTAGATCGACATTTTCAATCATCTTATTAGTCCTGACCTACATAACAATTGTACTTTAATTAAATTCGTACGACTTTTGTAATAATTGGTGTCAGGCTGTATTTGAACTTAATATTAATCAAAGCTGATATTTTTCTTTTTTCTTATGAGAGAGAGAGAGAGAGAGAGAGAGAGAGATTAAATCAAATGAACATATTTTTTACTGCGCACTTCCCTTATAACAGATGAAGATGAACTACATTCATTCTTGCATGTCTTATGGCTGAATTCTTACCAATCTCTATTTAAACGGAATGTTATATTTAATGATAAGGAAAATTCTCAATTCCAGCACTGCGACCTCCTTTGTCGTGAACAATTTGATTTTCTCTATATTGTTTTATAGTAAAATCTAACGATAACTTAATCTTATTCTTGTCATTATTAAGATTTTAGTTTTTGGGAGTTGATTTTAATCAACTCTCCTATGCAGTTATTCAGACAAACCGAAAGTGAAACAGTGTTTGGACCTCAGCACATATCATTGCTGTTGACAAGACTTAGTTCTTGAAATTAATTGATAAATTCGATGTAATGTATGCTAAAGCATTGTTTTTCAAGGAAACTTATTTATAAATACCTTGAAAATAGACAGATTTTATGCAGTTATTCAGACAAACCGAAAGTGAAACAGTGTTTGGACCTCAGCACAAATCATTGCTGCTGACAAGACTTAGTTCTTGAAATTAATTGATAAATTCGATGTAATGTATGCTAAAACATTGTTTTTCAAGGAAACTTATTTATAAATACCTTGAAAATAGTCAGATTTCAAATGGTATGGACAATTTAAATATTTTTTGTAGTCGTATGTATTCCTACGCCAGAGTTCAATATAGTCTCGTTTAACTCAACGCTCGGCTGTCTCCGTAAATCTTTGTCGGAGATTTACGGTGTCAGCCGAGCGTTTGGATGAACGAGACTAGAGTTCAATATTGCTTGGATCCATACAATTTTCGAGAAATATTTCTATTACTGATACATAGTTTAATTGAATTAATTTTATCTTTAAATATTATTTAACATATGGGGGTTTCTCGACATTCTTGTCGAAAAAGTCCAAAAATTCATATTATAAAATGTGCATAATTCATCTTCATAAATAAGTAACTACATATACTTGTCATGCAAAAAAACATATCATTGATTTTAAAATAAATAAACATCGACAAAATCAACTCCCGTCAGTTCTTCAGTACTTTGATTATAATAAGTTGCCGCTTAAATGTCATGGATTTGTTATTATGTGTGTCAAAGAAATTACACACCTTAGAATATCTATTTCATTTTTTACTTTTTATATATTTAAATAATGCTAATATCTAATGGATTTTTCTAATGTAAAATATGCAGGAATATCCAGAGTTTTAAGAAATCCATCAACATATTGTGAAAACGGAAAACAAGCATGGAAAAAAAATAAATACAATGGATTGAGACAAATTATATTTGAGGGGGAGGCGAAGAAGTATTGCACAGCGTTTGTAAAAACGTGCCTGCTTGTATTTTATTTGGGCGTAAGGCCTGAAAATTGTTTACTTGTATGTGAAAACAACTCCAAAAAAATTATAGAGGATCTAAACGACGACGTCAACATCAATAATGTTGATTTTACATTATAAAATCTTGTATGTGAAACTGTAAACAAACCTGACGGACGACCATGCGCAATTCTCCTCAAAATTCTCACTAATTTTAATTTGACTACCTGTAATTTTGTTATCTTATATGCCGAATAACACTCCCTGCAAAATATGCATCAAATAAATATTTTTACGTTCTATTCGAAATGCAATTAATTTGCTTCTTTAGTATAATCTGAAATTTATTTCTTCAGAATTACTATTTTATTGTAGTTACAATGCAATACTTTATTATCATATTATCACACGTATATTAAAAATTGCTACATGAATCTATATATCTTTGCTTATCTTTGTTTGGTAAATCTACCAGGTTTTTTGTTAATAATACGAAAGCATTTGCACGATTTTGGTAAAAAATTCTGTTTTCCGATTTTAAAGGGGCATGGTCACTTTTTTTCTCAAAAAATATTTTTCCGATTTTAATATCTACATTGCTTGAGAAAGGCATTTCTAATAGGCAACCGATATTTGAGTGTCATTCGTTGAGTTATAAGCGAGTTTGGAATTCTTCGCTATGTTAACAGAGCGTTTGTTTACATTTTGAACGTTAGTTTTAAACCTAGAACGAATGTGTTAAACGTTAGAAACTGTTTCTCTATGCTTAAAATAAATAAAAAGATAGACAAATAAGTTGGAAAAGATTTTTTTACTGGTATATTGAACTTATGTAAACAAAAACAGGACACGAGCCGCCTTGTTTACATGACAAAGACTTGTGAGCCCTGTATCATGCTTATAACTCTACGAATGATTCTCAAATTTTATTTGACCATTAGAAATGCATTACTAAAGCATTTTAAATAATAAAAACATAAAAATAGAATTCAACCAAAATCGTGATCATGCCCCTTTATTGTTTACAATGCCTCAGTAAGGCATTTTTAATAGACAACCAAAATATGAGTGCCATTCGTTGAGTTATAAGCGAGTTACAGAACTTACATTCATTGCTATGTAAACAAAAATTTTGTTTGCATTCTGAATTTTAAGTAAAAATTTCAGTTTCAAGCCTGAAACGAATGTGTAAAATGTTAGGGACTGTTTATTTATGCTTAAAATCTGTAAGAAGATAGACAAATCAGCTTGAAAAAGATTTTTCACTGGTGTATTGAACCTATGTAAAAAAAAACAGGGCATACGCCTTGTTTACATGACAAAAACTTTTGAGCCATGTATCCTGCATATAATTCTACGACTGACTCTCAAATTGCATCTGGTTATTAAAAATGCATTAAAAAACAATTACGATTACGACAAAGAGAATTCTCACTCCTCCTAGGCACCTGATCCACCTCTATCGATTTGGAAGTCCGTGTTGCTCTGCTTTGAATTTGTATTTCGTTTTATGGATTTTCGAGATGGTTCACGGTTTCTTATTGTCATTTTTTAAATCTAGCTTGTCAGGTTCATACACGAAGCTACAGTTAAAATATTCTATGAGGATTTTACATCGCGAACCACATGCTAGTTCTTGGATCATAATGATGAAAAATTGTGTGAGGTATTCTGGATAGTAATAAAATGCAGCATGTATGGCCTACTTGCGAGTCGGACACACGTCTTGTAATTGCGGTTGCTGGTTCGATCCCCTAATGTCTTTAACTTTTTTGTTTCTTTTCATCAGGAGTACAATGATAAAAAACGAAAGTTGAGATCATATTTGCAGCTTTTTTAATCTGCTTAAAAGTTAAAGCAATAAAAACAAATCTTAAACAAACATTTTTTCATTAATATTCCACATTTTTTTGACACACACCTTGATCAATTATGTTGTCTGAATTTAATCTCAACTCGAAATATCAAATGATTAGATACATAAGGTTTCTGATTTCAAGACCAGTCAAAGAACACCAATACTAGTACCTTTTCAAATGAGTACTTCAGTAAAACTAGGTACATGTATATTATGGTTTTTGAAAAATGTACTTCTCGTTAAATCCAAACACTAAATTAATTCAACAGAAGGGGAAAAGTGCTGTTTTACCCCTTTCCTTGAATATAAATCTCTGTTCTCGTCAAATTCTTAGGTTAATAAAAAGACGTGTCAACTATAAAGAAGTCTTTTGATCGATGCTTTACCTTATATAAGGAATAAGGAATCATTCTTTGAGTATTATGAGGTGATAATTTCGGTCGGGGCGTGATCAAATCCAATAAAGCCCGAAGGGCTTTATGATAGATTTGATCACGCTACGAACGAAATTATCACCTCATAATATTCACAGAATGATTCCTTATTACTTATATTTATATAATTTTAGGCCATCGTATGATTAAATATATAAATATGAATAAGCAAACCCCGCTGGCGCCTCAATTTGGCGTCATTTGTATTATGGGTTTTATAGTACAAAATCGATACATAGTGTTATTACAGACAAAGACACTGGGAATGTAAATATAATTTATTGATATAAAGTACACCTCCCTGACAAGCATGTGAATTATTTTTAAATTGTCAAATTATGAAAAAAAACCTGGGACAGAGAATAGATGTTTTATTGATAACAAATATCTTTTATTGATTGTAGCAAAATAGCTTTGGACTACGAAAAGTAAATTATTTGTTTGAACTAATTCATTAAAATTTCACCGTAGTTGGACACAAATGAAAAATTCAAATAATTCAATAAAAGAATTTTTATTACATAGAAACGAAAAAAAACATGCATTATATACTTTACAATATAAATAACATAAAATCATGGATATAAAAATCACATATTAATAACAAAAAAAAGACGTATAGAAATGCTCAAGTTCAATTACATTTTGCCCTGAGTATAGAAATATATGTGACTTGCACATATATAAACTTATTCTTCTACATATGCATGCAGCTGGTCATTAGATACAGAACTAGGATCATTGGCTTCCTGAAAATTCAAATAAATAAACATCATCAGTATATCGAACAACAATCAGTGTCATACCCGTGTGTATTTTTTTTTCGAAAATAATACATATAAAAATATGATTTTGTGCAATACTTATCATGTCGCCAATTTAAGAATGTCGAACCCTCTGATAACCTCGGGGCTCACTTTCAAATGTTTGTTCCCACTTAATAAAAGTTGTCTTGTTCTTGATAGATAGGAAGTGCGTGTGACGTTTGTAATGTTATTGTTTTGAAACCAAAGATCCAGAATTCCATCTGGTAGCTGTTCCGGAAAGTCTGTAAGTCCGCGATTCCGACAGTCTACGATCGTTATTCCACTGACAGACCTTTCATAGCAGGAACAGGTAGCTGGGCATTTTGGAATGTCTATTTTACAATAAGTATCCGACTCGGGCACCTGGAAAACTGGCTTGTATCGGAATTCAGCCGGAGATGAACATTTCCAGTCATTGAAGAAATACTCGTTTCCCCTCAGAAGGCCATCAGCAAGCATTCTTTTAACAAATCTAGTGAAATGGTTGATTCGACAGTCACAATGAATGGGATTGTCGGTCAAAATGAATTGGAAATATTTTAGCAAAATCAGTAGCTTAAGCTTTTTCATCCGAGCATTTAACCGTGTTGAAAGACTAGTTCCGAAATATTTTAGATGGAGGTTGTTAATTTTGCTTCCTGTTAAATCGATCCTTTTCAGCCTCCTTGGAGACGATTTGAGCAGGTCGGTCTCTGTTGTGGTCGAGCTTTGTGCGTTACCTTCAGCAAGCAAAGAGAAATTCAAATCCAGAAGCATCTGTGTGAAATTTTGAAAATCAATGCTGGTATATCTTAAACTCACTTCTTGCAGCGTTTTGAAATACAGAACAGCATCCGGAAATTTGCTCAGTGGGTTACCGTCCAAAATCAAGGACTTGAAAGAAACCGAGAAAGCTGGAAACATAGAATAACTGAGAGTTACTATATTGTTATACTCCAGTCTAAGTTCTTGAAGGTGGTGAAGTCTTGAGAAGGCGTGGGGTCCAATCATTGCTATGCTGTTGTTAGAGAGGTCAAGGTAAACGAGTTCCGTATTATAATAAAACATGTCATCAGAAACCACAGACAAGAGATTTGCGTGTAAATTCATGTGTCGGAGGGCGGTTAAACCACGGAACCCATCAGTGGGAATGTTTGAAAGGTAATTCACACTCAGGTCAAGATGCTGGAGACCTGGCAAACCAGAAAACGTGAATGAACTGAAGGAGGACAGACCATTCCCAGATAATTTCAACATGTCCAAGTATCCCTCAAATCTGAATCCTACAAGCGTTTCTATATCGTTTGAATTTAAATTAAGAACCCGTTTTCGCATGTTTGGCTGTATGATGACATTGTATCTTGTAGCAGAATCGTACAAACCAGTTTCAGATAGCGACTTGTTGTTTTCAAAGTACATTCGTTTATTATTCCATGGGAAATTAGGCGAAGTCTTCAAAAAGGAATCGGATATTTGTAGATCTTGTAGGTTTGGAAACTTATACTTAAGATGAGAAAGATGTTGATTTAAGTCAAAACGTCTAAATTGCAACTCTTTAACATTTGGAAATGTTTCATTACATTGAAACATTTCAGAAAAATTGACTGCATTATGTTTTTCAGGCAAAATAATCCCTATGGCGTTGGCGGACTTGAGATATCTGCAGTTAGAATTTAGCAATTTTGAACCATCACAATAAGAATACTTTTGAAGTGGATATGTATTGATGAAAGACACGTGGTTAAAACTGGCGCGGTTACTAAGTGTGTTCAAGCTATCTGTTGTCAGAAGACAGTTTTCTACTTGAACATGAAAAACCGCGTTTGGTATAGTTGGTCTGGCGTCTGGATTAAAATGAATAGTGTAGTTTGCAGCACATCGCATGATCAAGACAGCAACTGCCCTGTTTCCGTTAAAATGGTAACTATCTAACACATCAGCTGTGTTCAGATAGCACTCATCTGATGATGGAGGCATCAAAGAAATTCCTACAATGTTTGTCTTCAGTGGCTGATTGTTCACTTCCATAACACTGAATGATGTAGACTTAACTTGTCTGTAAAGACACTTCGGTATTCCGCATTGAGTAACAATGTTTGCTGTCGAAAGTTTCATAGCAATAAAGCAGAAGCACCAAATAACGTTGAAATTTCGAAGCATTTTGGATAATGTTTTATCAACCAGTGCTTATTCTAATTTTTGTTCCCTGTTGATAAACAAGAGATGCTCTAGTCAGTCACAAATATTCCACGTTTGTATGATTTACATTCAATTTAAACAAGCATGTGTTGCTAAGTCTTTCGCCTTGTGTCGGCTGTCCAAACTTTGTAACAAATTCTGATTAAGAATGTTTTATCCGTTGGCACGCGTCCATTTTGGCCTATCAGAGATCGCAGATCTAGTCGAGTGGTAAAATCTTTCCGTAGCTTCCTGTAAGAATAATTATGTACATATTTAGTAAATACAGGCCGTTGAAACTCACTTGAAATCTGTCTGTCTTATTGGTCTGATTGGCGACTCTAATTGAATTCATGAATGATATATCATACGATAGAACCGCTAATATCAGCTTTTTGTGTGTCGATAACATAGGACTGGGTCATCAATCAGCGAACAGTGTATGCAATGATATATAGTCAGCGGGGATAAGAAATATCTCTTTCAAGTTTGATAACTCCAAAAAAAAATTGACAATGAGAGTTGTATTTTTATGGGTAATAAAGACTAAAATTTTGTTTATATTCTCATTGTTGTATGAATTTTGTGTAAATCCATTACAAAGATAAAAAAAACTGAAATAAACAATTCTTTGTATCCTTAAATCAAATTAAATTTATGACAAACTTTCAGTTTCACAAAAAAATTATGTAAAATTTGTCAAACATGTTAAATTGCAACTTAAATCTAGTTTTCCGACAAAAGTTGTGCAAAAACTACAATAAAAAATATAAGATATTGATCAGTGGACATTTTAAAAACAAAATATTTTGAAGAAGTACAGAGTAAAGTTTACTCGCTCAAAGAATAATCGTAGTTTGTTTATTTGAACATCTGTAGAAACATCAGTGTTCTTGGGGGACCAATATTCATGGCTTTCTTGCACACGAATTTACATCCAAATTATTGCTCATATTATTGTGAGCTTTGAAGTACAGAAAAAACCATGCCGTTGAAAGGGCTTATAACATGTATCATACGCTAACACATCATCGATATCATTTTGTTTAACATATGCAATGCAATGACATCTTTACCATATTATTTCCCTTCTGTTTAGAAAGCATTATCAATACCTACATGATTATGAAGCAAAAACACCCCTTTGAAAAATCATTCTTATCATTTTGTTTAACATATTGAAAACATATCAACTTAACCATTTTATTTCTATTTTATTCGGAAAGCTAAACTAATGCATACATAATTCTGAACCTTGAATTGCGGTAAAAATATATAACTGAAACGACCTACTACTACTCGATAAATGAAACATTCCAATTTTTTTGTCGACACACGCAAAGCAATAACTACCAGATCATCTTATATCTCTTCTTTTCAGAAAGAAAGCATAACCAAAGCCTAGGTAATCATGAACATTGAAATACAGTAAAAAAACATACCGTTAAAATGACCTAGTCCTATCAAATGACGCAACAATGTTTCTATCCCGTTTTTTAAAGTCGCATAAGGTAAAATAAATTGCAACGTGTGACAGTTGGAGTTAATAATAAAATATGTCATCCCTAATGCACTTTGTTATAAAATAATACAAGGATATTTATTTGTATGCAAGGTTTCTTTTTCTATTTTTATAAAAGAGGAATTTCGTGCCCTATGCTCTTTACCTGTTGAAACCCAAGACCTACATGAATGTGTGTTTAAATGGTGCACTCTTTCTGAAAAAGGGTACACGCATTCAAAAAACGACTTCTTAATTCTAATTAAACATAACAAGATAAAAAAAAAAAAGCTTAAAAGGTGCATGATTAAAATTTAAATTAGAAAAATTAAACAAATCAAATTATGACAGGTTAACATACTGTTATGGCGCCTTTTGATAGAAAAACGAGACTTCATGGGTCTAAAAAGGGATATGATCATATAAGATCTTATACAAATGGCGACTTATTTTTCCCTGAAAAAGTCGGTTTTACCTGATTAAAATATTTTAGTTGGTCTTAGATATGGAGAAGATATGCATTATTAAAAGCATTCAAAAGCAAGTAGGTGTTGTACTATTGAACACAGAAAACAAGATCTAATTAACAATTGGTTCTTTAAATTGTTTGAAAACTATTGTTATAGGCGCTTTATGATAGCCTATTAAATAAACATGAGGCTCTGTCCGCGAATAATTTTGATCAGCTTTAAGAAAGTTGACAATTCAATGCATTTTTGCAGAATTTTGAAAAAGTACTTTTGTTTAATATAATTATAATTATGCTCCATTTTTTCAGTGCTTTTGCATAAATTTATATATACATGTACATGTTTGAATGTTAAAAAGGAAATGGTTTACACTTTAGGGGATCAAATACATATTAATTCTTTAACAATTAATGATTTTTTGTGTAATAGTTAAAAAAAAAACTTCATAGCATAAATATTAATCTGAAATATGATTGGCTATGAAAACGAGATATTAAGGAGGCTGAATAGTTACCAAAATAACCATCAGATCTACATTAAGGTCAATATCTAGTAAATGAAAGGTGCCTTCAGGTTTATAAGTTTTAAGATGTAAACTCTTCCAATGATGCTCCAAAACAATAGCTTTGTCTGATAGGGTGTACCGGGGCTAAAAGTTTTTGTAAACACAACGAAAAATCTTGTTTTAAACTGTCATTTTCAATGCAATATGAAAGAAATAAGGAACAAATCGCGGAGTGTTGTCCATTTTTGACTAATAAAATATATCTAAAATGCCTAGTCTCTCCAAATGATGTCAAATTAAATATAGGTATCAGGATTACTTTTCCCATAATTTAATATAGAATGTCAAGGAAGTGTTTACTTTTCTAACTAATTTCTTTAACGCCTTAAAGTACGGGAAAACGATTCTTCAAATTAATTATGACGTCATAATGTTTCTAGCACCAAAAATACTTTCAGGAATCATTAACTAGATCTTGGCGTTAAATATTAAGAAATGATGATTTAAGCCATACACCTTTGTAAAGAAAAATTCTATAGATATTAGCTTTGAAATTTGAGTAACTCTTTTTTTATATCTTTATATAGTGCTCTTCTTAAAGAGATCAATTAGGACTTAAAATGACCGCCACCATCGGACCCCTAAAGGTGTATTCAAATTTGCAATGTTTTAAATGTTGAGATTCTAGATGTATCTGGTTTTATTTGCCTGAATGACAAGTGTATACCATATGAAATTGTCTTAATAAACTCAATAATGCATAAACAAACCTCACCTGATTAAATGTTGCATAATGAAGAAATGCACAATATATGCAAATTGAGTTGCGTAGAAACTGCACCATATTTTGAATAATTCAATTAAAGTGCTCACCTGAGAAATCATGTAAATTTCTAACATGAAAGAAAAACTATGATAAGATATGCCCTTGATATATTTTTTTCCGACAGCTCTTATAATGCGCTGCATATATAAAACAATATTATTTTTGAACTTACCTAGCTCCGATGCAAGATTGTATCACTTGTAAGTTTTCTTGGGAAATATTGTCTATATTTATATAGGAACCGTATATCTGGTGCTAGAAAGATTATTGGATAATTAAATGCATTTAAAGTGTTCAATTCCGGCTGGGGAAAATAAGTACCTGATTCGTTGGCCTCGCCCCCAACAAATCCCTGCTTTTGGTTTTTGACTTTGTAATATGTACCTTTGTTTACTTACTTAGTAAGAATGACGTCACAGCAATAATACCACCTAATAAAATGCTTTTCTTTGCCCATAATAGATTTGCATAGAATTGTTGAGCAATTAATGTGATATATATTCTATCAATTAAGGCTAATGTGTAAATGAGACCTATTACAAGGTATATGTATGAATAAGTCAAAGGGACTTTAACAGTGTTCCTTAGATCAAACACGCATGTTAAACAAAAAGCAAGTCATAAATCTTCCATTCTACGTCACTGTCCTCTGTACATCTACCGTTTCAGATGTTATTGTTCTCCCATTATTTGTCGATTTGGATCGGCAGATATAATTGTCAAACCAGAAATTGTAATGACCATTTTGATTTTACTAAGTTTCTTTCTAGCTCCGTTTTTTCACGAATACATTTGCAAAAAAAAAATGTTTTATGACAAAGATATGAAAACAGAATGCTCTTCATGCAAAAATGTTTTCTGTATTTTATGATTTGCACGTTCTTTCCATTAACTTAATTGTTTTGTATAGAAGCACACTAGTTACACTTTAAAAACTAATTTCCTAGAAAGATTTGGTAGCAGGACATTATGCAAAGCGTGGGCTTGTGAAATGTGCACTGTGCTAATATCCCTCTTAAGAAAGATCTAGACAAGCAAGGAAAATGTCGTCTTAATCCGAACCCCTTACTTAGATTTTTATGATTAAGATTTTAACTTCAAAGTGTAAATTCGTGATATGTTGAATTTCCTATTCACATTTTTTAAAAGGATATAATGCGAAAGTAAAATTGCATTTTAGAAAGAAGCCAGTTACCAGCAGCATGCAAAGACCATGAAAAAATAATTTGGTACAGCCGCCTTGGAAATCAAAATCAAGTCAGTTTGTTGAAATTTTGAAAAATTATTCGAAACCTTATAGTTATTTTTTCTTTTAATTTGAAGTAAATAACACAATCCTGTTAAAAGTTAAATGATATTTATTCTTAATGAAAAAGAACTCTACAAATGGTAAATTTTATACAGATGTGCATCCAGCAATTTTTCTTTTCAATAATGCATGAACGATAACCTTTTAGAATAAATTTAATTTTTGACTTTTGTTGATAACATATTCGGATAAATGTAAATTTTTATGCATGTGTCCTCTTTTAATGCGTCTTATTCGAAACTATTTTTTTCAGGATTTTTTGAAAATTCATCAATCATTTTCTTAAGTCGGAAGCAACACGGATTTATGTCAACGGAACAACTCGAAACCTTGTCAAAAATTCGACATACTTCTGACCCCAACGTGAGCCCTACAGTCATCTTATTTGAATTGATGATTTTTCCATTCATGTTTTTTGTGGTTTGAGTGACTTTTCCTCACTTCCATCCAATCACATATCTAAGTGAAATCCTAGTCCTTCAAAATTGATCGCTAACACGTGTTCTATCTCAAACGGTATGTATTCACTTGGGTTACGACATCTCTATGTAAGGGCGTACATGCATTGGACAGTTGTAAAATGTATGACTGTATATCATTGAATATTCTAAAAGGATGGAGAATCATGTTTCATATGACATTTGCTTCGACAAAATGTATGACATTTTAAAAAATGTACTTTTATTTTATGCTCATTTTTGCTATCGATGATACAAGTATGTAACAATTTAAAAAGATGTGCAATAATGAGAGTTCTTGTTGGTTTGTTAATTATGATGAACAAGAAAATGATGTTGAAGGTGATAAAAATCTAGAAAATTTGCCATTTTATTTTAATAATTGAAGAATTTTCTTGATATGATAATGTAAGAAGTGGCTCCAAGTAAATTAGCAAGAACGTGAATTTCGGAATTTTTGTTTAAATTTTGCAGGTTATTCATCTTTTATATATGTACTCTCATAAAATCCCTTTCTTACTCGATAATGGGCATATACAACATTTTTTATAGTACGGGTACAGTGTCAACATTTAATTCTCATAGACCTTAAGTTCTGCCGGACCTTTGAAAGCCTTTATAACATGATTGCGCTTAGAGAGATAATTTGATGTTTTCTCCTTTAGCTTGCCAATGTATTCTGTCGAAATCTATCTATATGTATAAACAGAAAAAAAAATCCATTAATGGCTCAAATATAACTTCCAAAAAATACAAGTCGAGTGGTCATTCTCCTTCATAAACTTATCTTGTTTACTAAATTGTTGTGAACTCGCATAACCTTCATAATGTTACTCTGTTCCATTCGTGTCACGTGCCATTGATTTCAATTAGCGTGCTCGAAGTGCCTTTATATGCCATTTACTTTATTTATAAATACATCATATGTAAGTTGTATATTCAACGTATTTTTGTCTGATGGTAAGTTTCCTTAAGCTGTTGAGGAATTGCAATAAACGAAGTCACGTGTTTTGTTAATGTGTCTTTTCCGATCTGCTTAATTTCTTCTTATACATATCGTCTAATGTATCAAGATTCACCCATTCTACTCATATTTATTCGTTAAGGACAGGGTTACGAAATGGTTGAGGAATCCTTTCTATTTTTCCATTTTTTATGATTACAATTTTTGATATATAGGTATTTGTAATGGTGAGCCTGAATTTTAACTTTTAAAAGAGACACAGTTTACTTTCCATTGCTACGCAAAAAGATTTCATGACATGTATTTATTATACAGATTGTATTTAAGGAATAAGGAATCCTTTTTTTAGTATTATGAGGTGATAATTTCGGTCTAGACGTGGTCCAATCCAATAAACCCGAAGGTCTTTCTGATAGATTTGACCACACCCCGACCAAATTTATTACATATTTTTTTTTATATTATTTCCAATTTCTTCACTTTAATATAACATGTTATTACCATTTTTTTTTTCATGCAGCATATGCTGTGTACTAATACTACGCGACGCAGTTTATACCATTTTTCGGTTTTGCTATACGACACGCCTATTTTGTGTCGCTCATCTTTCATGAAATTAATGGGTTATAGGCTTCAAAATTGATTCGTATAGTTATCACAGACTAAGACAGTTGAAAATGTAAATAAATACTGTTAAAAGAATGATTTTTGCTTACATTGTTTCTAGCTATAAGATTATTCTGACCATAATTTCACATTTTCTAATGTTGTCACTACTGATTTTGTTTTGAACAACGTATTTTCTATTTATAAACGTGATTGTAAACAAAAACAAGGCACTGGCATTGTTCATATAATAAAGAATGGTTACCTCTACCCTCTACGCTTATAACTTGACAACTGACTTTAATACGAAAACGTATTGGAGCATTGTCAATATAAAGATTAGAAAAGTAAAATTGTGACCATGACCCCTTAAAGATTATGTTTGAATAGATTAACAAGGTTTTAAACCAGAGAAAAAAATACAAATTAATACGTGCAATGAATCGTTTTTAATTTGTAAGTTTAATACTTTTCATTTTCATTGATTGATAATTTTTGATTCCAATGGATTGGACACCAGTATATCGCAGGTTAACCACCAGTGTAAGCCAGTACTAAATGAAACTCGATTGACTGAAACAATGTTGAACAAGTATTCCTTTTGAATGAATGATCGGCATGTTATATCATTGGTCAGCTGCTGTGAGTGTAAGCGAATGCATTAAGGCACATGCAAGAAACATGATAGATAAGTATAAAATACCAATTTGTTTATTTCCGAAATATCAATTGACAACAGTTACTTTGTTCATTTTTACACTATCATTAATAACTATTTTTATTGTTTTACAATCTACCATAGGAAAGAAATTTTGTTCACTCCTCAACATTTGTAAGCAAGTTTGCACTTTTCTATGAAAATAATCTTCTATGCACATTTGCATTAATCCTTTTGAATAAATTAAAGAAAACCCTTCCCAGATGAATTGTTGCCGATAAAAAATTTTGAACAGGTGGGCGTGTATGACAAACAGCTTTTTAAAGTTTAATTTGCATGGAATTGTTGGTAGATACATCAGTTTGTTTTACTTCAAGCATTTCCTTCTGTTTGATAAAATTACACTTTAAAAATAAATTATTGCGATTTGGTCGTAAAACATGCAACCATCCAAGCATTATTGCGTGCAAAGGAAGAGCTGCATTGTAATTTTTTGTTCGTTTCGAAGTTTGAATAAAACACATGAAATATTAGTGAGTATATATGATAACTAACGTTGTATTAATTTTGATCATTTTGTCGTGGTAGATCAAATTAAAAGAATATTTCTTTTCTGGAATTGTTGTTTATGAAAGATTTCTGGAGTTTATCAGATTCACCAGTGCCTTCAATGGACAGCAACGTCATAAACAACAACTCCAGGAAGCTTTTAGTTTTAAATATAAAAGTAAGTATATTCAATCCGTTTTATGGACAAGCAATTTAAATCTAGTTTAACATAGCTAGCGGGAGTTAAATTTCCAACATGATGCATTGCTGAGAAATTCTTTGTAGTAATCTATCTGTACAATATGCAGTGCTTAAAAAGGAATGCGAACCTATCTATTATAATAAAATATATATTTCAAGCTTAAATATAGGTTTAGCAAACATATTTCCTTTCTTTAAAATCAAAAGTACATATTGCTGTGTGAGTATGTCAATTTCAATGTTAAATTATTTCAGAAATTTCAACCAATCTTCCCTGTGCAGGTTTTTCAAATTTGCCTCACCACAATATTGTGTCTGTTTAAGTTTATAAAATCAGCTCGAAACTCAAATTGTATAATGAAATTCACTTAATTGTCACTTTGGAAAGTGTTTCACTAAACGACAATTGTCTTTAATATTTCAATAACATACATATAGCTCTGCTGTCAAAGAAACCCACTCGAGTGAAAGAAGAGTAGTTTGTTCTAGGTCGAAATTCTTTTATTTGCAAGAGCTTCGTCTTTCATCATACATCTTACCTTATTTCTGTCAAATGGGGGATCTCATGCAGTCATGTAACTAATTGTCTGTCTTTGCAAACTGGAAAATAATACATACTGAAATCCAAGTTAAATATACACATATTTTTTTAAAGAATACTTATCCTGTACCTTTTTTTTTTTATCAAAAACTTTGCCTTTAGTCAAGCAATAAAAATGACTGTATAAACTGACAATAAGCATCTTGAAGTACATAGAAGTATTTTGAAGTACAGCATTGCATTAATAAGATAAGAATTTTATCATCGGAATTTTCACGATATAGTAAAAGTTTCGTATTTAAACCGCATCTGTTTATTTAGAGGGGTTGTCAAATACTACCTGCATTGAATGGATGACATTCTCGTGTATGCAAATTAAGTTTAACAATTATCCATTAAATACAACAAATGTATAACTTTATACATGTTCATGGTACACTGTCTGTTTTCCAGTCAAGTGAACCGAACAGATTTTCTTTGTTACCCAACACAACTTCTTTCTCTGTTTGTAACTTTTCCTTGTCCTGTTTGTTTTATCTAAGTAGACAAAAAAAAAAGCTTGAAAAAAGAAAGGAAAAAAGAACTTTTACTGGTATATTGAACCAATGTAAATAAAAACATTTCACAAGCCTTCTTTGCAAACATGTAACAAAGAATTGTAAGCTCTGATTCTTGCTTATAAATCTATGACTGACACTTAAACTGGTTTATTATTTGAAATGCATTACTGAAGCATTATAAACTATAAAATTAGAAAAATATATTTTGACTAAAATTGCTAATGCCCCTTTAAAACGGCTCCCCCAAAGATGGACAAACAACTTTGTTTTTCTTTCATAGACCTGTTCAATGTTCGTAATTAGTGGCGTTTACTTTTGTTGTACTTTCGACATGTAGATTATGATGTTGATGTTGACGACGACGACGATGATGATGATGATGATAAGATGTATTATTCATGAATGTTTTTACCAAATCAAGCAAACTGCATTTTACATTGAGTTATCTTTCTTTGACTTGAATTAGGATAACGTCTCTCTTTAAATTTATTAAGGTATTCCGTTTCCAACGGAAGACCGTCTTGTTTTCGTTCTGTTTCTTTTTCTTCGCTATTTTTCTTTTTTTCCAACAAATTTTGAGCACGCGATTTCTCAAAAACGACTCAACCGATTTTCAATAAACTTTCAGATATGATAGATACTGATCTAAACTTTATAGTTAATCTTTTTTTATTTTGGATGACGTAAATTCCGTTTTTGAGATATTGACGTTTTAGCGATTTTCAGAGGGTCGGCTTGTCCTTGGATCTTCTCCTTAACGATTGAAGATATTGAGTTCAAACATTCAGGGATTGTAGTCGAACAATTGTAGATGTATCTTTAGGCATTCATTGTTGTCTGACTCAAAAGGCGCTGATGCTCGCCTGGACCGGAAATTTGAGATTTAAAAAACGTCATTTTTTTCGGGTTTTCTTTGTTTATCTCTTTTTGAAAAATATTTTGTTAAGACATGTAACGTAAAAATGTTTATTTTTAGTAGACATTCCATTTAACATCAAGAGAAAGAGATTGGCCCCTAAATTCAGGGGACCAAAGGGCTCTACAATTTTTTAACCAATAGTTCTTTACTGAAAGATATTTTGTGAAATGTTATAGAAGCAAATATGTTTATCTTACATTTATGTATCCAAGCAATGCAATGATTTTATAATGTGTTACGTAATTAAGGGTTTTCAGAGGCCAACAGTCTAAAATTTCGATCACTCATAACTCAGAAAGAAAAAATATTTTGAAATGCAGAAAAGTTGTTTAAAATGATGTTCTTAGCAATATGAAACCTTCAAAATCTCGCTAAATGACCCCTAAAAGGAGATAAGGGACCGGCCCTTAAAAGCTTCTTTGTCATATATCTACAGAACGGTAACAAATTTCTAAACACTAGTTGAACAAAATGTGTTTAGAATTAAATGTCCGTTTATTTATTATCAAGAAAAAGGGGCTGACCCCTAAAATTTGGGAACCAAAGTGCCATAAAGTTTTTTATCTTTAGCCCTTTACTGAGGGATATTTTGTGAAAGGTTATAAACGTAAATATGTTAATTTTAGAGTTATGTACCCAAGCAATGGAATGATTTTATCATGTGTTATGTAATCAGGGGTTTTTAGGGGCCAAAAGTCAAAAATTTGATAACCCATATCTCAGAAAGGAAAAATATTATGAAATGCAGCAAAGAATAAAAATTGTTCAGAATGATGTTCTTAACAATATGTAACCTTCAAAATTCGTAAAACGGCCCCTATAAGGAGATAAGGGATCGACCCCTAAAACGTTCTTTCCCATATCGCTCGAGAACGGTTAACGACTTTCTAAACATTTGTTGACAAAATGTGTTCAGAAGTAAATGACCTTTCATTTGATTTCAAGAATAAGGGCCCTTAAATCAAGGGACCAAAGGGTTCTTAAGTCATTTATCTATAGCCCTTTACTGAAAGCTGTTTTGTGAACGAGGTTGTGTCTAGTTTTTTCTATAATTTATCTATTTATCTATATATTTACAGAGAGAGAGAGAGAGAGAGAGAGAGAGAGAGAGAGAGAGAGAGAGAGAGAGAGAGAGATTATTTGATTATTTATAAAAAAAACTCTGCAATAGGAAATAAATATGGAAATTTAATAAAGATGCAAAAATGATTCTGAGTTTAAATCAATCACAACTCAACTGCTTTGACTTTGATTTTTTGCGAGAACGTTTCAACGTATTTTACTTATTACATCATATTAAAACTCTTTTAATGATATCTGGTACCCCTATAAATATGCTGCGAACCTGTTTTGCCAAAGCAATTCGGGTCCGTTGTACTAAAAACAATTTATTCTGCACTGCAACTGTGATTAATCCAAATTATTCATAGCCAATGTATTCTCATATTTTAATTCATAATCTACCCATCCATATATAAATCTATTCCTCCAACGCTATCTATCTATCTATCTATCTATCTATCTATCTATCTATCTATCTATCTATCTCTTTCATGTCATCTCTATTTGACAACACACTGAAAACACAAAAATGTTTCACACCTGTTAAATATAAAACTAAATTAAAATGATATGAGCAACTATGTTAAATTTATTTTTTGAAAATTATTATTAAATCCTTGTAAAGGTGTGATTATATAATAAATGAAAGGACAAAACCAGACAATATTGTTCTGCACTGCTGCCTCATAAACCTAAATTAAATGGAGTGTCATTAATATGTGACAAAGTTTCTGAAGGTAAATATTCTGTGCATTTATAATGCTTTTTGTCTTTTACAATGCAGTATATTTCGATATTATTATTTTTTCAAATGATGAAAGCTTCAATTACATGCCACGTTATTCCGAAACAGAAATTGATTTTGTTAATTGAACAATTACACAACTTTACAAATCAAAACAGTAACGGTAACTCAGTCATTATAAAATATATTGAAAATAGGAATGCTAATAAAAATCAACCACGAATATTGCCCTGATCATTACATTGAAATATCAGACAGCTAAAGAACATTGTATGTCAATTTTATAGAACAGATTTCCTTTCTATTTAAGTTCAAAAGCATTCCATGCATTCGCTTATGTAAATGAATGAATTAAAAGTTTTTGAACATAATGTATTCACAACTAAATATTATATAAAATAACAATTTGTTTTTCAATCATCTTTTTAATTTTTTCAATCATATATCTTTAATATTCTCTCGACCTTTGTATAAATTCATTAAATCGATATTTGCTTCGAATTCCGTTCAAAATTTAATGTCTTGGTGCATATACTATATAGAACTTATGGCTATGAGCGAAGCAATATTAAGGCAATGGTAAGCTAACGGACATATAACAGTCAGTATGGATTAAAAAATTTCACGTTTTATACCAAAGTCCAAACAAAACAAGAGAATTATTTTTTTATTTTTTTTTATCATGCAACATAATTTTACAAATTTTAGTCTTACAACGAAAATGAGCTATTTTCATAAAAGTAGTTTTGCCATTAAAACCATGACGCCAGAGCATCAGAATGCAATTAAACGTCGTATTAATACACGAGGAGACTACACTTCAGCATTGACCGAGTATAAGTTCGGTTAATTTGGATGGCATTTACATAATCAACCTAAGGAGTATTTGAATAACTTATAAATGAAAATTATCATTTGATTAAGTATGATTTATCGCACAGATTTCATAATTCTGACAAAATACACATTTTCTCTACAAATGCATGTATATAATCTTCTCAAATCTTGTTCACCCTCTTAAAAGTTCACAGAGAAGCTAAATTACTGGATCTGTTGTCGTATCATCCTCCCCGAAATAAAAGAATTCTTGGTTCATTATCACAGAGAAAACTTTGAATGGACCTAGAATGCATGCAGAGATCTTTAAAAAATTATACAAAAATAAAATAATAATTTATTATAACAATTATTTGTCAGACATGAACGTACAGATATTGTATTTACGGTTATGAGCTTATTTACATTTCTTTATCATCATTTTCTGAGTCAGTATAGTTGTCACTGTCGCTGACTTCTTCACAGTTAGAAGGGTTATGAGGAGCTGTTATTTGGTAATGTTCACAACTGACAGCACAACTAAGAGGTCCATAATACGGAATGTCAGTATGTCCATGATTTTCTAACCTCACCTCAAATACATTGACATTCTGAATGTCCGACAAGCTTTCGTCCTCCTCTTTAACATTCAAGCACATACTGTCTTTGATGTTCATTTGTAGGGACTTGCCGCATAACAATGTTTCATCACTTACGTTCAAGTGAATGCTGCTTTGATTTACTTCAGTCCTAATTTTGTTTTCGTCTTCACTTTCGTCGGTATCTGAGGACGAATCTATTTCACTATTCTCTTCGTATGACAAGCTTGAATTGTCCTCACGAGTGTTTTGTATACTTTCATTTTCACTCATATTTAAACTGCAACTTCTAGTATCATCGCTTGGTACATCAAAGTTATTTTCGACGACAATGTTGATTTGTGCATTGTCAGCCTCTTCCTTTAGTTCCTCATCCTCGTTAATTTCGTCTCTGTTGTTCTCTATAACGTCATCATCATTATTAACGTCAGTGTCACTATCTTCTGATGATTCAAACAACATGCTATCTGTTACGCTTTGGATATCGTTTTCAAAATTAAATATTTCTACTATTTGAGCCTCATCCTCGACACATCGTACACAAGGTTTAGCATCTGATAAAGAATTCAAAAGTTTTTGCACAAACCATTCCTCACCGATTTGCAGAATTACGTGAGTACTTACAAGATTTTTAATTTCCTCGTCAAGCTCGTCGATATCTACATTTTCACTCAAAATAACAATCAAATGATTACTTTTGGACCTTAAAGATTTTTCAAAAGCAGTTCGAAAAGTGAAAACTGACCACTCGTCTAGCAGGTGGTTCTCTGACACAAAGAATAGTGTGTGAAGGCAGCTGTCAATTGCTTTGAGAATATTTTCTTCCTTTGATGCCCCTGGTATAAAATCCCGGTCGGGAAGCCATAAAGTGTAACCTATTTCATCAAGAACAGGTTTAATATCGTTAAGCATGCAGTTGATTTCTGTTTCGGAGTATGAAATAAAAACATGGCGATCGTAAACTTCTTGTCTTAATGTAATGTCACCGTACATGTTCATAACACAGTTTTGTATGTTAGGTAACTTCTTATCTTTCACATCGATATCACTGAATCCTTTATGAACAGGCATACAATAAAGAAGTTTTTGACCAAACAATCTATCGTTCCATTTTATAATATTACTATTCTTAGCAAATCGTGCCATTTCTTTGTTGGTTGTTTTTCTAAATCGTACGTTATAAAGCACGGTTACAACATAATTATGTCGTAAGGTTTTAATTTTCTCTTGTGCTTCGTTCCATATAAGTTTTAACATCTGTCCTTCCAATAAAAATTCTGGAGACACCACCAATATAAGTCGTTTACTATTTTTTACGATGCTAGAAATATTTTCTTGAAAAGAAAACCCTGGAATGAAATCCCTCATGATTTCGCATACGACGTATTGACTTTTTTGCTTTTCAAGATATGTGACTATGTTGTCCATCACCCACTGTGTTAAACCTGGAACGTGAATAACAAGAACATCCACGGGTTCTCTGCCTTCATCATCATCCAAATCAAATGGATGGATGCCCAAATAGAGAAATGTAAGAACTTTTGCCTCAAATCTAAATACATACAACAAACAGATTCCTATCAAACTAAGCAGAACTGCAAGTGTACTTGCTGTGGTTGGGATGATGCCATCTTTAATAGAGTCATAATCTTCAATGCAGACAAAGTCAACGTCTGGAATATTGATGAATTTTGTACCCTGTTCGCTCTCATTGTCAACATTACAAGTAACATCTGCGATATCCAAGATATATTTTGATTTCTTTATAATCCAGTGTTTCATCCAAAGTGACTTGCAATCACATTTAAATGGATTGTGTTTGATATCGATGAAATCTATGTTCGTCTTCTGTAATTCTCGTGGTAACGTCACTAGATTATTGGAATCCAAGAAAAGATGTTTAAGATTCATTATTCGATCCAATGCTTTAGTTTTTATTTCGTGAATTTGGTTGCTCGAAAGTGAAAGATGTCGTGTACGATTTAAGTATTCAACATTTTCCAAAACAGACACGTTATTATGTTGAAACCATATATCAAGAATTCCATTTGGAAGTCGATTCGGAAGGAAGAAGTAACCACGATTCCGACAGTCAACGATGATAACCTTACTAACGTGTCGCTCAAAACAAGTGCAGTTATATGGACAATGTGGAACAATTTTTTTGCAGTAAGTATCTGATTCCTTGATATTGACAACCAGTTCATTCTTCATTTCGTCCGGCGTAGAACATTTTAATTTCTGAAAAATATATTCAGTTCCGGAAAACTCACCACGTTCTTTTGCCTGAAGGATAATCCTATTAAACTCGTTGATTCTGCAATCACACGTGAATTTGATTCCGTCTAAAATGAATTCAAAGTACTTGACAATTAACAGAAAGATTTTTTGAACAACATTTTTTTTATTCTTCATTTGCACGATTGAACCAGACTCTTTGTAGCCTTCCAGCGGTGCCAGATAAAAATTTTCAAGTTTTGATCCAGACAGATCTATTATTCTGAGTTTCTCTGATGTTTTGAAAAATACTTTATCTATAGTACCTGGTGAAGATGTGATTACACTCATTTGTAGAGAATACCAATTTATTCTGTACAACATTTCGTTGATATTACGTAGGTGAATATTTGTGTTCCGAAAACTCGCTTTTTCCAAAGTTCGAATGTAAAGTATAGATAAAGGAATGTTTTCTAGTGGATTCATATCAATGAGTATATTTTTCAACTTTAAAGAGGCGGCAATAAACAAATTGTCTGGCAGGTGCTTTATTTCGTTAGATCTTAAATTTATTTCTTCTAAATTAGGTAATCCTCCAAACGCATTTTCTTCGACAGTTTTGATTTTATTATATGATAAATCCAAGTACTTTAAATTCTTGGTATCCGAAAATACCTCCTTAGAAATTTCTTTTAGGTTATTAGAACTCAAATCCAAATGTTGCAAATTCTGCAGCAGTTTGAATAAATTCCTTGAAATGGTATTCAGTGAATTATTTCTCAGGTTTAAACGTTCCAACTCCATAAGGCCAGTGAAAGTAGTTTCATTAATATGTCGAAGTCCATTACAAGACAAATCCAATATTAGCAAGTTTCCGTTAAATGCAAAATTTCTTAAATCGCGTATGTTATTATTTTTTAGCGTTAGTGAAGGTGTAAATTTCTTGTCAAATACAGTATTTTCCCGATTGGCACTTTTTAAATCTTTTGAAATGTTTTCTTTTGAATATTCATTTTCTTCATTCCATGGAAACCTTGGTGGCATTGTTATGTTTGAATACGAAATTTCCAACCTCTGCAAATTTGGGAACTTTTTTTCAAGAACGGATATTGTTCGTAGATCCATTGGAATACCTTGCATTAATAGCGTTTTAACTGAAGTATATGAATGGGGACAACTGACTAGAAACGTGAGATTATGTTGTACATAATTTGATGTTGATCCTTCCAGGGAAAATAAGTTTACAGATGACAACACGCCACACATATCTTTGTTCGAATGAATGCTATCACAGGGATTTTTTTGAACGGATATTGTTGTATCCTTTAATGCTAAAGAGCTAATTTTGCCGAAGTTCTTCTTCAACACAAAATAGGAATCCAAAGTGAAACGACATGTTGAAATTTTTATGGTCGAAAAAGTAACGTTGTTCGGAAGTATTTCATCAGAATAAAACTGCAGCCATACAGCCGATAAACATTCAAAGGAAATCAATCCATAGTCAGTATTTACGTTCAAAAGACCAAACAATGACGTTGTGTTAATGGAACAATTGTAATTATTTTCAATAACTACTTTTTTCTCAATGTTGTTGGTTGGTGATTGGTCGCTTGTAGAGAACCCCGAAGTCCTTTCTCCATCTACGTTTATTTTACACTCCGGAAAAGAACATATGTTGCTGCCATTGACCAATAATCCACCATTAGAGATAACGATCGTTGATGCCATGACGATGTAAAAAACATTAACATTTAAGATGTTCATTTTCACAACTGTACACAATATTAACTTGGCATGGAATTTATGCAAAACAAAATCCAGGATGTATATATCCAACAGAATTTTCTTCAGTATTTCATTTTAATATGCATAATTTATTTCGGCACTTTTGCAATAACTTTCTCACTCCTTCCAAAATTTCCCCGTCTCAATCTATATAAAATAAAACATTTAAACATAAATTAATTGTAAAACATTTCATTAAAACACGTCACCTTCTTCCCCATTTTTCTTTCGAAATGGAAAGGAAGAAGTTATTCCCTTCGCAATAAATCCACAGTATTTTAAGACGATGAAATTGTTATGCAGAATGGAAATTACAAATGGCAAATTTGCATAAGAGGACCTCGTAAAATCTTAATTAAGAACAGTGTTTGATCGCTTAGCTTTAGAAATGCACTCAAATGCTGAGTGTTGGATGTATTACTAACTAAAAGTACAATAGCCAGCCAGAACTATAATGCATCGCCTGATCACTTGCTTTTTATTAATATGCAAGTTATTTTAATGGCAAATTCTTAGTTTTATTTATGGTGCGTAATTTTCTATTTATTGCTTTGTAATGCAAGTTTCAGGTAAATTTCGATGGGTCGAAAATATTTTTTTAAAAATTGATCGAAGCATTTCGTATAAATCAACGATTAGTCAAAAATAAATGTAAAATTGCTTTTAAAATTTTTGTATTATAATTCTTTTAGGGGCGTAGTAACCATTTTTTATTTTCTATGTTTTAATCTCAGAACTGTTTTTTCCGAGTTGTATAAAATGTATAAAGACTGTAAAAGATACAGAACTCAGAAAATATTTTTCATGCAAACAAACATCCAAGCATCGTGCCATGGTGCTTTTGATTGTATTTTAAATACCAATTGGTTAAAGGTTCTTCTTGCTAATTCGATATGAATACAGATAAATAGTATTTAGTGTTTTTCATTTTCAAATATGTTTGATATCTTAAAATTCTTTTTAGCATTAGAAATGTAAATATAACTATATACAATACAAAAATATATCATGAAGTTATGCAAATTAAGGTACTTCACTACACCTAGACTTATACTTTTAAGACACTACGTCACAAGATGTCGATTTATATGTTTTGTTAAATTGTTTATATCGTTGGATTGGGTTGTATATCGTCGTAGCTCAGTGGTTAAAGTATCTGGCTTCTAAACTGCAGATCATGAGTTCGATTCCGCCTGGAGCTTTGTTGATGTTTACTGACTAAGATTTTTGAAAATGTAATTTTTTTTTATCCATAACTGCACATTCTTTTGCCTATTAGACTTGAATACTTCTTATCCATTATGATATCCATCATAATCAAGTCATTTTTTGCTGATTCGAGAAAATATTTCACGGTGTAGTGAGTCACCTAAGGCTAATAGCATTTTCTTGGTTTTAATGGTACTATATATGCTTTCATTAAATTAAACATTAAGTGCTGAAATTTGAAGATACAATATGTATAGGTCAAAAGTTGATTAGATAAATTATCTTACCTTATTATCCTTTAAATGATCAAACACGATTTTATGTTGAAAGCAAACATAATGTACGGATAAACTAACTTTATTTTTTATCTAAACCATATCGATCCTTACCCCTTAAAAATTATTTCTTGGATTAAGATAAATGTTTTACTTTTTGGGAGTTTGAGATATGTAATATTCACACATCAAAGTTGAAAAATTGTGCGAATTTCGTTCCGCAAAAAAAATTTTTTTTTCTAAACTTAATAATGATCAATATGTTTCTTTTCCTCCCTTATTTATTGTGTACCTTTTAAATTCAACGTTGGTGGTTTTTGTGGCTTTAATCCGATATATCACAAAAGAAAGACGTTTTTGATTGTGAAACAAATATTGTTTCTTCACAATCAGTACTTCATAGTTAAAACTTGTTCTTGTTTATAAACTCAAACTGCCAGAAACATTGGACATTGTTAATGTTTGTTATTTTGTTTTTATTTTTTAACCTTGTTAAGTGTTTTTTGTTTATTGTTTTTTTTTCACAAATTATAGACTAACAGATAAACATCATGTTTTATTTTTAAAAAAGCAATTATACTTAAATTTAGGCGTCATTTATTTTTTTATCCACTTTAACATACACAGGAGAAAATCTAATATTTACATTTCTTTTTTATGTTAAACTCATTTATAATGATCAATTGGGCCTCACTGGAATTTGCCAATCCCTATATCAAATAGTTGCAAGCGTTTCTTGCACTTTTAAAATTCGACAAGTACTTCTCATGTTTAGGAACATCTCGTTAGATTCGTTCTACCCATGGAAAAGGGACCTTGTGTGGTGTAATGCATTTTTCACTCCCCAAAATTTAATATCTTTGAAGATCTTTAAAAATAAGGTTGCAGATAGTTTAAATCATATTGAAAATAAGTGTATAAAAAGTCATTACCACAGTGACGTCATAATGTAGAAATGATGTCGTGCAAATTGTCTCATTTTAATAAAGTGATGTCTTGTAATAAAATATGGGTGTTTTCCGATGGTTTTCCGATGGTTTCTCGAATGGGAAACATCGAGCTCAGGGTTGCTCAAATACCATTTTTAGTAAGATGTGTATAATTATAGGAAGAAAAACGTACGTTAAAATCGTACTTGAGCAGACATACGCTCTAAACTTCTGAATGCTATATATAAAGAAAAAATGACAATTTTTTCATTTTATGTTGTTGCAAAATTGCGGGAATGGGGAGCTTAGATGACGTCATAGATAAACAAGGAATGAGTAATATTGAATTCCGATGGTTTTTCGAATGGGAAACATCGAGCTCAGGGTTGCTCAAGTACCATTTTTAGTATGATGTGTATAATTATAGGAAGAAAAACGTACGTTAAAATCGTACTTGAGCAGACCTACACTCTAAACTTCTGACTGCTATATATAAAGAAAAAAATGACAATTTTTTCATTTTATGTTGTTGCAAAATTGCGGGAATGGGGAGCTTAGATGACGTCATAGATAAACAAGAAATGAGTAATAATGACTAAAATTAACAAAATAGTGATAGGCATCATAGGTACAGTGATTTATGGAGATTTTATTTTTATACAACACTATCAATTTAAAAACTGGTTAAATTTGGGAAAGGATAATAGACCATACTTAATATAACGTTAGTCCTTTTTTTTAAAAAATCAAATCAAAATTTCCCTACAATGTATGTATGTACATTGGGTTTGTACGAAACATTTTCTGTACTTTACTTTTATTGTTGATCTCCGATAAACGTTATCACTACTCGTGGATTACTTGAAATTAAAACAAATAAACCAGTATTGTATAGATAAATCTGTTTCTAATCATGTTACCAGTGCAAGCCCTTTCATAGCAAAGTAATTTTTAGTTGCTTTTGTTTTGGATAAAATTTAGGTCTAGTTTTCTTTTGGAAATTCGTTGTTTTTTAGGATTAGAATGTATTTTACCAGATATATATTGTATCATTAAACAGGGAATTCCGTATTTGACAGTTACTTATAACACACATATTCAGAACCACATTGTTGTTATTTAAATAAAGTATGCATCATGCTTTAATCGTGTAGTTATATTTCCTTTCTCGCAATCATGAATATTTTTTTATCAGAACAAAACCCAGCATTAGTTTTAGCAGAATTTTTTTGGTTCGAAAAGTTAGAAAGCCAGGTGTGAAAAGGGGCAAGAAGGCGAGTTTTAGAAGAAAAAAAACCAGGAGAACCATTTTAAGAAACATGTACTAAATACTGCAATTGGACGAAAACCATAAGGTTGATAGATGAGGTATCATTTGTGGCAGAGAGGATGATTAGGTCCTTATACATAGATTGTTATAATTCATGTTTTACAATATTTTAAAATGAACGTACTCTCATGATCACTCTCACTATATTTTGTAATAGTATATAAGAATTGTTAAGGTTTTTTAAAGGAAATATTATACCATTATAAGGATGTCATTCAACGTCTTCTTATTTATTGATAATTAATACTTAAGACAAAAAAAACATCTGCTCCCCATTATTATGCTTTTCTAATCAACCCGTTCTTAAAGGCAAAAAATGAAAACATATTCCCATGAAAAGTTAAAATTACGATCATTTTGGCAAAAAGAAAACATTTATTTTGTTTAGTACGCCTTTAAATCTTACAAACATGTTATAAATCTATCAGCCAAGTATCAAAGTGTTAAATTCTGTAATCTTTCGATAAAACTTGAGAACGTAAAAAAAGAGATAAAGCATCATGACCTAATATTTTTATAAAATGCCACTACAACTTTTAAGTAAGGCAGATGATTAATTTGAATTTTTTTTCTCCCAAAGAGTCGGGGGGAAATAATAGCACACACCTTAATCGTACCAAGCCTTATGTAAACAAGTCGTAAAAATGATCGTGTGTACTAACAAACATTAATTGTGCACTTGCAAACAGTTTCAATCAACGACGTTTATAGATGACATATCAGAAACCTAGCATGGCGATTAATGACAAAGTGCAGCATTTTCTGTAAATTTAGATTATTTTTTCATGCATGAGCTGAAAGATATTGAGAGAGAAAATTTGATGTAAAACAACTTACCTATTAGTCTCAAAAGGAGGAAAAGGGTTTTGCAGACTTTCTGTTGTAGTTGAAACTGTGGTGGTTGTAAGTCTGTGGTATTTTGCCATAATTAATTTATGAAGTAGTAGTAGAAAAAAAGGTCATCTTGTCAATCCACTAAACGGAAGCGAGACGAGACTCCACGAGATTAGGCGAGATTTGTTGTTTATATATTAACTTATTTAGAGAAAATGGAACTATCTTGAACTTGTAATGATTCAAAGATACATCAAACCAAATCAAATGAGGAAGTCAAAGTCTCTCAGCGTAAAACAACAAGAAACGTCAGAAAGAAAATGGGATTGCTTAATGGCGTGAGCAAAATGCCCCTAGGGGAGGTTTATAATGCATGTTATATCTGAAGTCATTAATAAATCTTGTTTCTGCTTAGTGTGCCAAGAAAAATCATATCCCTGCACTTTCTTGTTTTTTCTTAATGTTTGACTACTGAGAAGTTTTATCTAAAATCACTTGTTTCTTTCTTTATATTCAGAATTAAATATCAATTATCCATGAGTAATTGTAATACAAAAACCCATAACAAATGATAAAATATTCTTAAATTGGTATTTGTGTCCGTACTTTAATTAAAAAATTACTATACATCCGGAATAATTTATGACTTGAAAAAAAATCATCCTAACTTATTCGTTAAATTGACGTTCACAATTATGAATTACTCGTTTATTTCCCGGATATGATTATTTTTATTATTTGTAGAAAAATAAAAGACATAGTTATTGATTCATTAGATGTGATTGTAAGTGTCAAAAGTTGATATAAAACATCCACCTTTGTCCGGTAACGAAAAGTAAAAACATTTTCAGCATTCCTGAGATGACAGTCATTAACCTAATTTGATACCATGTTCACTATCATTTTGATTATTCAATTAAAGACATATACACCTTATCCATGTATTTATATTTTATGGAAAATAATACCGATCAAAATAGTTTAGGCTTATTGACACAATTGTAAATATGTATAAACGAAATAAACAAAACTTTACATATACACATAAGTCCAGTAAAAAGTAATATCGACAGGGTGAACCCATAAAAGTTCAAAATTTCAGCAATTTAGATACATAGGTTAGTCATTTGATAGAACAGAGGTATTTTTAAACGATGCTCAAATAATTATATCAGTAATCAATTAACCAACAATTAATTTTGACGTATACATCTTCCGTGGAATGTCGTCAAGCCAATCAAACTTTTGTTTCCCCCTGTATTGATGAATTATTCCTCCAAATTTTTCCTCATTTCAATCGTCAATAAACATGACAGCAGTCATTTTTGTAACCCATTACTGAGGAAAACATGAACGGTATACGGTTTTTACATCAAAGAATAATCGTTAGTGCCTTAAGTAGTTCCCAATGTTCGAACAGGACACACCAAATGTCAAATGACACGTGTATCCTTGTTTGTACGAATGTAATTCTTGTTCGTAATAATGTAACAATAGATGAAACAATTTTGTCAGAATATAACACCTAAGTCTTTGTAGAGTGTAGTGTACCATAAAGTTCATTTTCTGTTATAAATTATTCATACAGGATCTTTTTATTTTTCTTTTATTAACAGGCAGGCATTATTTGAAAAATATAACTAGCTCTGACATTTCAAAATTGCAATCGCAACAGCTCATTTAAACACTAGCTGTTATTTAAAAAATTGAAAAATATCACTATAAATTATTTTATTAAAGTATATCAGTTAAATATTCAAAATGTTCTATCCCATACTACAATATAACAAGCTTTTGCATTGTTTTAGCTATGGTATGTTTCCTTTTTTGGTTTTTTTTTCTTGGTTTTTTTTTTTTGAAAACAGCCAGTACTTTAAATATCATTATCGCTGCAAATAGTTTACAAAGTTTATAAAATTGATTTAAGCATTTCATATATAACTGCTGTTACAAAACCCTAATTTACAATAATAGCTTGGGCATTTTAATGAGATTTATTCGAATAAAAAAAAAGAGAAGATCTTTTTTTCATTAAAATATGACAAACTTCAGAATTCTTTTTGTAATACTTTTAAAAATTAGATGATCTCATCGTTTAAGTACCTCTAAAACACATACACAGACAACTGAGAATATCTTTTAAATTATAAATGTGTCTCTTACGCTATTCTGATCTTGTTAAAATAAATCATTTACAACAGATATGAGTAGTGGTCTAAAACATAAAACATATATTCAAAGCTTTGCTTTGCATTTTTAGGCACGAAACACACAAGAGTAGAGACAAATGTTTAGAAAAAATTAGCTTTTGACGCATTGTCAAGCAATTTTAAGCTATTATATCTTTTTTGGAGAGTCAGCTGTATTATATTTATGCATGGTATCAAGAATTAAGAAATGATGTATATGCACTTGGTTTTTATTCCGAGATTTTTAATAAATATCTCTCCCCTTAAAAACGTTGATATTACAATGAAGAATACACCTAGGTGTGTACTTTTAAAATAAGAAACACAGGGCGCAGCACATTATATGTTTTCTCGTCATAAACTTAAAACTCTTTGTCAAATGTTGAAATGGTTTCTTTTTGGTTACCTTTTTTTATAATAGAATTTATTTGGCAGGCTCCACTAAAACCGGGCCTTTGAAACCGTAAGCAACTGTTTCGAAACAGTGGAAGAAATCTGCTACTGGTTAAAAAGGTACTAATAGTGCCATAGTATACTGATGATTTCTGACAATTACTGATATTTTACTGCTGTTTCTGATAGTTACTGATATATCTACTGACGATTTTGCTGAGGGTTCTGATAATTACTGATAGAATGAATTTGACAATTCAAAGCCCAGTATATTATTTTTTAATTATTGAATTGGTATAATTCAAATTTAACGTGATAGCGTGATTTCTTTTTATAAATAGTATACAATATCAGTAATAATAAATAAGTACAACACTTATTACTAACAGCATTAAATTTATTAGTAAATATCAAGCAATTCTCAGCAGTTTCTGTACAATATCAGTAATTTAAAAAGCTATCAGTAAATGGTCACTTTCAGTAGTTATCGGCCAGTAATGTAATAACTTTACCCCAAAAAACTAATTAATTACGTGCTAAATGTGCATGGTAGTAATTTGCGGATATTGTAATGGTCAACAACTTTGCTTCTTCAATGCTTTACAAAAATATTGATCGTTTTTAAGTTATTTGTAATTGAGTTTACGAGTCTTTTGGCTCCTTATATTAGGGGCAAGCCCCTTTTTTCTTGCTATTATACGAAAAATCTTAAAAATAAAAACATATGTTTGTTCTTACAGCTAGTAGTGAATTGAGAAATTGTAGAAAATGAACATTTTTTTCGGCATGACTAACTTTGTGCCTCTTGGCTTCACACAAATCCAAAGCGTAAGTTTTTGCCCTGTTGACTTTCGATTTTTGTATTTAGACGTTTTTATTTACTCTAACACTGTACGTAATGCAACATATAAATATAGACTCGAAATTACGCCGATGGCTTTTTTTACAGATTGACAGAGAAATTAGGACATGGTTAATGTGTGTGTTTTTCCTAATTTTCATTTTTTTAAATAAAGATGAAGATATGTTTTAATGATGACATCAGAAACTGAGAATGCCATTTAACAAGAAAACAAATGACTGTGTCATAAGACCTCTTATTTATGACTTCATACTTTGGTGGGTTATCATTTGAAATTGATAAACGTGTTCCACTCTAAAGACATTACTGGAGTAAAAACTTCACCTACTACTTTAGGTCGTTTTTTACTACAAATTAATATTTGATCATTATTACGTAAACATTATTTAGCATATGTTTTTTTATTTATGAAAAACAACATAAAGAATGGTTCATATGATCAGACACAATTTAATCAAATGTTCCCAAACTATGCCTTAGGAAGATTGTAATACTGGATTTTAATGTTTATTTTTAAGACGGATATGCAATATAGATATAGCCATCTACTATATAATCACTTATCATATATGTTATTGAAAAATCGGTAAAACACCCCAAAATTCTACATATGTGATAAACACAAGAAATAAAAGACTGCATTGAAAAGTCACCTTTTTATGCTAAAATATACATGTGTAACATTTTAATAACAAAACAAGGCACGGCCCGGTACTTGAATGGTAAATACTTACCTTTGTTAATAACTAATCCATTAACATTTAAATTTTGAAATGCATGTACTCAAATAAAATATTGTAAAATTTGAAAACATCGTATTGAAAGTTATTCACCCTACAACCGTACAGCTATGCGTTTTCAAGGAATATAAATCCCTTAAATGGTCGATAGAAAATTAACTTATAACATTAAACTCTGATAAGGGTATTTTGAATTTGAAAATTTTGTAGATATCTCTTTACCTTTAATTTTTTCTCAGTAAGCCTGCTAGATAGATACTTGGCAGAGGGGAAGTAGATTTTCCAAAAGAAGAAGAAAAGAATATGTTTTCAAAGTTTGCATCAAAGTTGAAACTTAATGACATATTTAAAAAATTAAAGACCCAGGATTGAGGATCTAATTTCAAAATTTTCTCCCCCTGTGTATGTTGCAAAGAAATTTTCATAAATCAATCAAAGATGCGTCAGAAAGTTCAACACACCAAACAGAAAATCAAAGTACTGAGGTACTGATGGGAGTTGATTTTATCGATTATTATTCGTTTTAAAATCAACGGCATGTTACTTTGCTTGGCAAGTAGTTTATAATCTGTTCTTGAATTATGCACATTTTTATAATATGAATTCGCGGACTTTTCCGACCGACAAGAATTTTTAGAAAAACCCGTATGAATCGTGTTATGTAATGTTTAAAGATAGAATTGATTCCATCAAACTATGTATAAGTAATCGAAATATACAAAAAATTGTATGGATCCAATCAATAATGAACTCTAGTCTCGTTCAATCAGACGCTCGGCTGTCTCCGTTAATCTCAAACAAGCAAGATAATCTGTACACCAGGTCACGGTACAGCTTTATGAGGCGACCTCTAAATATAGAATGACTCTCTGCTTATCGGAGATTTACGGAGACAGCCGATGGTTTAACGAGACTTTATTGAACTCTGGCGTATGAATACATACGACTGCAAAAAATATCTAAATTGTTCGTACTGTTTAACATCTGACTATTTTCAAGGTATTCATAAATAAGTTTCTTAAAAACCAATGCTTCAAGATACATTCCATCCAATTTATCGATTATTTTCAAGAACTAAATCTTGTCAGCGGTGATGATTTGTGCTTAGGTCCAAACACTGTTTCACTTTCGGTTTGCCAGAGTAACTGCATAGGAGAGTTGGTTAAAATCAACTCCAAAAAATAACCCAGTTATAATAAATGTATTTGTTAAACGATTCATAAAGATTAAAATTTACCCTCGTCTTTATAATAATTCAGCTTTTATAATTGTGTGATATAGTAATGTACTACTGACAGTAGTAAAGACAATAAACACGCAAAATATCAATTGAAACCATGTATGTTATTTTATTTGAATTCGTTTCCACAACAGTTAAAATTAATGCTTCTCATATAAAGTTCACATTATTCATTAAATGTACATGTTTCGACAATATATTTCACATTTGCTGAGGCTAATAGACACACAGAGATCAAATAAACACCTCTTGCAAATTTCTTTTTGGATATATACTAGCTCTCTATCTCTCTGTCTCCCTTTCTATCTATATATTTAACACTCTCTCTGACTCTCCCCAATAATAAAATAAATTACATAATCATGAATTAGTATGAAAGTAAAAAGTTCTGGATGAGCAAATAAATAATAAAACAAGCGTTTTGTGTCTCAGTGACTTTCAGCAACACAATATTTGAGCTACACTTCGTCTTCTTCCTCCTCTCGATCGAGATCAACATGTACATCCTCTTCATGGACGTAAGCAGCATTGTCGAGCTGTATTGTTCCATTTCCTATATGCCTATTTGCAACATGGCCGTTTGCTTCTCTATAGTTTATTTCAGCGACGATTGTTTGTTGTTTTTGAGCATGGTCCCTCCCAATCCTCCCGTTTACTTCTTCAACTTCATCATGATCATCATCTTCGTCGTAATGACGTTCTATTCCGTTCTGCGGATAACGTTGACGCCCGTTAGCTATATCTTCAATAATATTGGGAAGGCGGGCTTCAACATCCGGTAGAGAATTCAACAATTTCTTGAAAAATAACTTATCGTCAACTCTAAGAGTAACATGTGTTTTTATGTAAAATCGTACTTCATCGTCCATCGTGTCCAAATCAGCATCTTGTCCAATGACAACAATCAAATGATTACTTCTAACACGTAAGGATTTTTCACTGGCGATTCTAAACGTAAAAACGGACCATTCATCTTGTAGATGATTTCCAGAAAGAATGAATAAAGTGTGTAGAGAAAAGTCAATAGCTTTTAGAACATTCTCTTCCTTCGAGGCACCCGGGAGGAAGTCACGGTCTGGAAGACATAACAGGTACCCGTTGTCTTCCAATGTTGGTCGCAGTTCATTCATTATATAAGGCATTTCACAGTCGGGGTATGATACAAACGCGTGCTTTTTGTATACATCATCGTCAAATCCATCTTCTCCGTAGGTTTCTTGAATAAAGTGTTTAATATCAGGTAGACTTTTGTTTTTGTTATCAATGTCTTTATACTGCGGCATGGAATATAACAATTTTTCGTGGAAAAGAGCCTGTTTTGCGTCAATGTACCGTCCTCTTTTAATATACCTTTGCATGTCTTTAATCATAATTTCTTTCAATGTCACGTCATAACATACCACAATTGCATAGTTTGTTCTTAATTCCTTGATTTTTTCTTGTGCCTCATTCCATGCGACCTTTAATAAGTCATCATCAATAAATTCGGTAGACAAAACAATCAACATTCTTTTGCTGTGCTTTACAATACTAGCAATGTTTTCTAAATATGTAAATCCAGCAACAAAATCTCTCATCATCTCACAAACAACATAATAATTTTTGTGGAATTCAAGATACTGCACGATATTTTCCATCACCCAGTCTGTAGTATCCGCCGCATGAAGAACTAAAACGTCAATAACTTCTTTTCTATCCTTATCATCTTTATCAAATGGATGAATTCCAAGATATATGTACATTAAAACCTTTACCTCCAATCTGTACACGTAAATCAGACTTAGAAAAATTATAAGAAGAACAAGCACTATCGAACACGTTATACTTGGTATAACCACATGCTTTGTCGAATCGAAATCTTCCAAGCAGACGAATTCCTCATCGTAAACACTGATGAAAAATTTACCTTTTTCGTCCTCGTCATCAACATTGCAAGTGACGTCTGACACTTGTTCAATTGATCCTCGTCTTTGCAACATCCAGTGCTTCATCCACTTTGTGTGACAGTCACATTTAAAGGGATTATTCATAATTTTTATATTTCTGATCTGCATTCTTTCAAGAACCCTTGGTAAGTTCACAAGATAATTTGAATCAAGAAGCAGTGTATCAAGGTTTTTCATGTTCATCAAAGCATCATCATTTATGCTTACAATTTGATTTTCCGATAGGAATAATTGTCGAATTCTAGGGAAGTATTTTCGATTTCCGAGGCTAATAGTGGTGATATTGTTATTTTGGAACCACAAATCCAGAATACCGTCTGGTAGAAGTTTTGGAAGGAACACAAAGTGACGATTACGACAATCTACGATTGTGATGGATGTGAAAGCTCTCGTGTAACACGTGCAATTTGAAGGACATTTGTCGGTTAGTTTCTCACAGTATGTTTCACTGGCCGGTATGGTTATCATCTCACGACCTTTCATATCCAATGGCTCTTGGCATTTCCAATCACTAAGAAAACTTTTGTCTGAGTCCAGGTATTCAAATTTTATACTTTGCGCAATAAATCTATTAAGATGTATTATCCTACAATCGCAGTTTATAGGATTTCCTTCTAGTATAAGTCTATAGTATTTAAGTATGAAGATTAATTTTACCCTTATTACATGGTTAGAATTATAGTTATATCTATCACTGCCATAATAGATTAATTCAATGTGATTAATTTTACAGCCTGTTAGATCAATCACCCGTTTTTTATCTTCTATATAAGCAAGAACTATTCCAGGATTGTCTATAATCTCTTTAGTATTTAAATCATCTTTTTTGTCCACACCATTTAAAATCTGATCGGCCATAATACTGTATGATATATTGCTTATATACGTTGTAAAATTTTTGAACTGTATAAGTGTATTTTTAAAGCTTGCAATTTGTAAATCGCTTAGGTAAAAGATAAACGTAGGTAATTGTGTGATAGGATTTCTGTCAAAATATAAAGACTGCAATTTTGTTGAGTAAATTGGCCATTCCAAAGTATCTACAGAAACTATGCGGTTGTATTCTAAATGAATTTCTTGTAAATCATTCAAAAACTGAAAGGCATTTTTGTCGATTTTTTCAATGTTGTTGCTTGACATATCAAGGTAAATTAATTGCCGGTTATCCAAAAAGAGATCTTCTTGAATTTCTTTTAGTTTGTTAGAATGAATATCAAAGTGTTTCAGGGAATATAATCCACCAAAAACTGTTAAAGGAAGACGTTCTATTTTATTTAAACTTAAATCAATGTGCTCCAAACCGTCAACATTTCGAAATAAATTTTCCGATATGTCTTGAATTTTATTCCCCGAAAATTGAATAATTTGTAAATCACCATGTATGGTGTAATTGCCCAGAGTCCCAATTTTGTTCATGTTCAAATTGAGAAGTTTTCGTATATGATGTTTCTCAACAGTTATATGAAATGCTTTGGCATAATGGTTAAGAGTTAATTCTGACGAAGAAAGATTTCTTGGGAAGGAGATAAAAGGAACTTTCCAGGGAAATGAAATTGGTTGTGTTAATCCGATTGATGTTAATTCCAGAGACACTATGTTAGGAAACTTCTTTGAGATGTCAAATAAAGAGAAATTAAGATGCACGTTATTAATGGTAAGGTCTTTTAAGTTTGGAAATTCCAAACTGCATTGAAAAAGGTCTAAGATATTCTGAAAAGTCAAAGGATTGACTGCATTAACAGTATTGTGGATCCAAAGTGTGGCCACTTGATCCAATGTGTTACATATATTTGAGCGGTTTCCGGTATTTTCTATAACAGTATAGTTTGATGGTATCCCGGCATTCCTCAATAACAAGGAGAAAGGATATATCACATTTCCCAAAACTTCATAAGATTCCATGCTAAAGGAGCAATTATTTATTTGGATGTAGCTAATGACATAAGCTAGCTGAGTCCCATTAAATCTTGTCAAGTGAATAATAGTCTTGTCGAGACAGTAAAAGTCTATTATAGCAAGAGCAGGACTGTCATCAAATTTGAATAGTTCCAAAACCTTATCGATGTCAATATAACACTGCCTGATCACGGTACAATTATTGATAGGTACTCCTATATACATTATACGAGAAACTGTTTTCAGTGGCTGGTCGTTTTGATTCATAAGATGCGCATTTGTTATGCTCTGGTTGTACATTAAACATTCTGGTACACAGTTAGTTTCCATTGTGTAAATCATACAAACGCTGTTTACCAATGCGAATAACATCAGCGCCGAAGAGTAGTGGAACATTTTTGTAGACTTTCAAAGCCTGTGAAAGTTACTCATTAGAAGAACTTTCTATCCTCCAAATAAGAGACGAACAAATGTCCATTTTCAACCTTTAGGGAGAGTGGAAGTCTTGGTAACATTCTCGATAAACACAACACAGATTTTGTTTACATCCACATCATTTGCAACATCTGAAAAAGAGAAAAAAAATTGAAAAAATAATGAAAGTGATTTGTATTAGAAAATAAAATACAGTTGGAAAGTTGCTTTATTCGATAGTTTTTACAATCACTTACCAAAAATATGTTTGCAAATATGTCACTTCATTATTCAATTTTGTTTGCATTATTAGGTAAGAAAAAATATGTGGTTTAAAAACATTACGAAATTTTCAACATAAGTCTTTTACGGAAAGTAGCAGATTAATAAAAAAAAATGATAAAACCCCAAATATCAATATTATACATCTTTTTCATACAATCAAGACAATTTTAAACATTCAAAGATCATAAACATATAATTTATGATGATAACCCACTAGAATCAGAAAACGAATCATTACATAGGCTGATAGGGTTAATAAAACCGCTCTCAGTACACTGTGCTAACAGCGAATTGGCTTCTTTATAAAACAGCTTGCATAATTTGTAGTTTGCCTCGTAGTAATTTCGCCCTCTCAACCCAATCAGTTACCTGCCTGTGCCTGACACCAATACGCATGCGAGTTTTTAAACTCAAAATGCCTACCACTGTGGTATTTATTATCTAGTTCTCCAATGATCGGAAGTTGTTTGCAGTTCATAACAAATCTGACTAACAGTTGTATTACCTTTTATTATTTGGATTCCTCTACTCTTTTAATACCATGATCAGGAATTGTTCGTATTGGATTCTATTTTGCTATCGTAGGAATAATTTGATCAAAGCAACAACAGGACTAAAGAAATGTAGGTCAAAGAGATTGACTGATTATTCTAATAGTTAAGCAATAAGATTGATTTTTTGTATTCGTGTTACATCATCTTAATAAATAGTTGTCTTGTTTTGATATTGTATGAATCGATGATTATATGATTGTCTTAATAGACAGTATTCTTTATGTGAATAGAAAAACACTTCAATGGACAGCAACACATTTTTGACAATTATCTGCAACAATACCAATACTTGGACAAATAACCTTTAAAAGGGCAGAAATGACCTCACAGTCCACGTAACTGATAATTTTTGTGGTTGATTTTACAAACCATTCATCTCAAACTAGGTCATTGTTTCTTTTTACTGACTCTAGTGTGTCATATTCTAATTGTATTGGAACAACCAAAGATGGGAATCATTTCCCTTGTCATAGACGTAACAAAAATAATTTACCGAGAATAAAAACTGCAAAGACAGGGAAAAGTACATAACTATCGACTGAATATAACAATCACAGCGATGAAATATCACAGTAAAGAACTTAAAACTTATAATAGTACTTACCTGGTATTACAGATAGTCCTTTCCGAAGTATAAGCAGAAACACAAATACCTGAAACAACAGTCATTCATTGTTAGAATTAATGACATTCAGAAAAACCACACAAAATTTATAACCTATTTATAGACGGACTGTGACCTATTGCAATTCAAATAAGTGTATATTTCCCGGATAATTGTATTCTCTAGCGCATTGCAACGTCTTTTTTGTATCTTAAGGAATCTTCCTTCAGTTTAAAAGCACCTGTTTTTTCAGTTGTTAAGTGATACAGAGAAAAACGATGTTGACAATTCCGACTTGCCATATGCATCTAATCGATCTTTTGACTTGTGATCTTTAACCGTTGAGATAAAACATTTTTCTGTATTAAACAAATACACATTTGTAACCCCTCTTTTATTTGTTTTTGTCCTGGATCAGTTCATTTGTAATTTTCCAAATGACATGTACAGGTCACCCCCCCCCCCCCACACACACACACACGCACAGAAACACTGACACATTTGACATTGTTTACAAATATTGCCGGATTTCCATGACTTCAGTTTGACGATAAGTTGTGTTTTTCTGCCACCTTTATAGGGCAACAAAAGAATTATTGTATCTTATTATACATTTCCTGAGACGAGCGCCTATATAATCATGTAAGCTCACTATTACACTATTACACTAATAAACTGTTAAAAAACAAAAATAAAAGGTTCTTGTTTGATCAATGTTTAATTTGGTAATCAAAATTCAGAATTTGTTTTGGATCTTTTAATGAAGACCTAGAAAAATGAAATATATAAAAGTATCGAATATTAACAAATATTTATTTATATTCATTATAATACAATTCTGGTAGGGGTTTATAGTCTTGATCGCAAAGGAAATTGCCTCGCACGACTTCTACATATAACTCATTTGCAAGACCAGTAGAATCCATAGTATTCTGATGTCCCTGAAAACCATACAAGCAGGGCTGCCAAATTTACGGGGCTAAAATGCTTCTTCATTCAAATAGCCACCTCGTCTCATGTGTATAAAAACAGTATAAACAGCGTTTTTAAAACATTTAACGACACTTTTTTTGTTTATAAATGACAAGCAAAAAGGGCAATGTTATTGGTTAAAATTAATTGCTCCATGATCATTATACAGTTATATAGACAAAGAAAGACAACTTGTTCTCTTTAAAAAGACTTCATGAGAAGGACTGGTTGCAATTTTTAAAGGAAAAACACCACTAGGGTTTTAATTTTAAATGGAACATTATTCTTTTTGCAGATAACATGGCAAAAAACTAAGGGTACATTTCAAGTTTTTATTTTTGTAACAGCAATATTTTGGATTTTATAAATTATAGCCTGAAAAATGCATTAAAAGATTATGAAACTTTTTATTCAAACAGAAAAGAATCATTTCAAAATAACACTTAATACTTACATACCAGAGACATAAACCATTTTTTTAAATTAATAATTGAAACTTAAGACGCGTCTTTCCTTAAATGAAGAAACCAACATTGTACTTACGGCAGTAATCAATCGCAAATTCTCCGGCCTTTCCGGCACAGCTCGAAAAAACCCCACCTCAAATGTATTAATATTACTGGTTGTTAAAATTTCATACAAAATGGAGTAGCTTTCCATTAAACAGTAGCTGCTCTGTATGACGCTTCTGTGGTAAACTTTAGGGTATATCATTGACTTTAATGAAGTCTAGCTCACATCTCAAAAGATTTTTAAAGATGTTGTATCTATATCAAAACGAAAACAATTTGTTAAAATCTGAAAACTAAAGCTAAGTTTAATGAAACTTGTCATCGCGCATTTGTTTAATTTCAATATTGCACTTTTTAAAAAAAACGGGTTCTTGCATAAAGCGAAGTTCGTAATCAAACTCAGTATCGAAACATGATGCTAAGCTGGGTAAATAAAATGAATGCGTAAAGAAAATAATAGTACATAGAAGTGTATTTGGTATCTTTGTATTTTACTGACTTTATATTTCATGTCAGCTAATCATACAAGATCAAATACTATTAAGTTTATTTGCTGAAGTAAAAAGCATACCAAATTTAAATAATTCGTATCAAATTCAGGGACTGAAATAGTCAAGACCACAATTAATCAACATCCTTTCTATATGATTGATAAATAAAATATTGAATAACACTATATATAAATACTCTGCACTTAGGTTTTCATTATGTATATTAAAAAAAAAATATTGATTAGGGAATATTTTTTTAAATTATATTACTAATGAAGTGTAGAAATCTATTATGCTGTTAAATCAAATCTTCATCTTTCAACAATTATCGATTATTCAGTCACATATCTTTCCATTTCTGAAAGTAATCTATAATGAGTAAAAGTGCCAATGGACATTTTATTTTAGAATAACATGACAACATATATATATATATATATATATATATATATATATATATATATATATATATATATATATAAACAAATCCATTTGAAAATTTTCAAATCGGTCAATATTTCGTTTACAGTTTATAAAATCTTGAAATCTTTTTTTTCCAAGTGATAATTTTTCAATTTTTAGCTAAAATATTTTTAATGTCAAAACGTCCGGTAAGTGACTATTTTTAAACTTGGATCTATTACACAATGTAATCAATACTGTCATGGAATAGAAACATGCGCTGTGGTATGCGTTTCTTTATCCACAGTTATTTCCGAATATAATATGCATGCACACTTATGTATAAACACAAGGTATACAAATGTATCCCCGTGAAAGAAATACATTTTATTACATTTACATATAACTATTCCAAGCAATATTTTATTAAGCTCATGATCTATTTCCAGAATTATTCGAAAAAGAAAACCCACACTTGTTAAACTGAGTAAAGAGTTTATTAATGATATAACTTTAAATATTACACAATAAAACAATTTTACATTTCAAAGAACAAGCAAAACGAAAAAAGAGGAAAATAGGTATAAAAATCATTATTCTACTGTATTGAAATCTGGCCAAATTTATAGAAACCGGTTAACCAAGCGGATTTCAAACAGTTCTTTGTATAAAAATTTGTCCATAAAAATATTAGAGATTTAAATGTACTGCATAAAAATCAAATTTGGTCAGTGCGTTAAATGTTTACTTGACATCAACATGCATAATCTCAAGGTTGGAATAAACCAAAATTAAAATAAACAAAGTTATCTTTCCTGACAAAGGACGCCATTTTGTTCCGTTTATTGTGTTTCTAAAATTGATATTATGACATTGCTTTTCGTCTCTTAAAGTGCGTTTCCAAAAAAAATCACTTTTTCAGAATTTTTTAACCACTTAAGAAATATGTATAAAAATGTTTTTGATTCTAATAATTAACATGTGATCAAACAACCGTCAATAAATAAAAACAGTCATATTGTGTGAAGCATGAAAATTATAATAATTTTAAAAAAATCTATGTTTCGAGCATTCACAAGTTATTGAAAATATAAAAAAAAAAGGCAAGCAAGCATTTCCATCTACTTTTAAATCCAAATAATTTAAAACAGGCAGTTATAAAAATTCGCCCAATTAACCGGTATTTTTTTGCCATTCCAATACACTTTATAAACAACAAAAGAGGTATATCTGTATGGTTTAGACCGTAAAGCTTTAAAACAAAATAAGAGGTAGAGAGTAAGTACACAATGATCATGCACATTCAGCAATGCACAAGGTGAGTATATATGACGTCATAATAAATACTGCTGACAAAATTATGTAAGCTTTTCACAACATGTCCCTAATTAAAAAAAATATGGTGTCTTGAAACGACATTTCCAAACCAACCCCACCCCTCCCTCCTAAAAATTTGATTTCAGATCAATTTTTATTTATTTTTAGAAAGACTGTATGGTCATGGTCATGATAAGACATATGAATCTCTCTAGAAAGAAGAGCGCTGTATTAAAATCTAGGAAAACACTCCAAATCTTTAAGCTAAATTAGGACATTTTTCTGTATTGCTGAGTATTTTATAGCTTAAAATTAAGATAAATTTGTTGACCACCCGTGGTTAATGATGACTTCTATTATAAGCTAAATTTTATCAAGCTGATATTAAGGTCGATTCTCCATTTCAACTACTTTAATTTCTATAACAGTTTTTTCAGACAGCCAATAAGTGAAGGCTCAGAATTTCGGGGGGCATCATGATAAGATTATAAAATCGCCAAAAGATAATACATCTTTAAAGATGGCATGGACCCCATAAAATGTGGATATACTAATCTTGAAGTCTACAACATTGAATCACAAACTGTATATTACATAAAATGTCATTGTTTCTTTCTTTCATTTTCATTGATATCAATAACATCAGTTTCGTCCTTTTGAAAAGCTCTATTTTGATAGTGTTGTGTTCCGTTCAAATGAATATCTGTCAACTGAACATGACCATTCATTTTCCCATTTTGGATTTGGATTCCATTTTTCTTTTCCTCATTTTCTATCATATCGGCAACTATCCTGCTTAGTCCGTCTTCCATCTTCGTTTTGTGCAAGTTTTCGAAGTCCACAAAATTATTGTCGTCGTGTTTAATGTACAACTCGTGGTTTTCGATATCAGGGAGGGCATTCAATAAACGTCTGATAAAACCCTTCTCACTCACTTTAAGAGAAACGTGTGTCTTCACGTAAGCTCGTACCTCCTCCCCCATTGTTTCCACATTCACATCATCACCTAGAACCACAATGAGGTGATTACATTTTTCTCGCATTGACTTTTCACTGGCGGATCTGAAAGTAAAAACTGACCACTCATTATCTAACTGTTCTCCAGAAAGAAGAAATATGGTATGTAAACAGTTGTCAATCGCTTTTAGGACATTTTCCTCTTTTGGTGCTCCAGGAATAAAGTCCCTATCTGGTAGGCATAGTGTAAACCCATTGTCTTCTATAATTGGTCTCAGTTCGTTCATGACGTACCCCATATCGCTTTCGCAATACGACAGGAAAGCATGTCTTTCATACATCTCCGCGTCCGTGACATCGTTCCCATACATGTTCTGAATAAGATATTTTAAGTCAGGTAGACTTTTGACTCTCATGTCGTCGCCAGTTATTTGTGGCATGCAGTATAAAAGTTTTTCTTGAAAGAAACTTTGATTAGCATCAATGTAACGACCTCTTTTGATATATTGCTGCAAATCTTTGTCTGGAATTTCTTTTAAATTCACATCGTATGACACAACAATGGCGTAGTTAGTTTTAAGAGCTTTAATCTTTTCTTGGGTCTCATTCCATGCAATTTTTAAGATGTCGTCGTTTATGAATTCCTTTGAGAGCACGATTACTATTCTTTTACTATGTTTCACCAACGTGGCAATATTTTCTTGGTATGAAAATCCTGCTACAAAATCTCGCATCATTTCGCAAACTAAATAATGAGCACTACTGAATTCCAAATATTCAACAACATTTTCCATTACCCATTTCGTCGCTGCTGGTGAATGTACCACTAGTACATCTACAATTTCTTTACAGTCCTTATCCTGATCAAAGGGGTGAAATCCAAGGTATATATAAAGTAGGACCTTGATTTCAAGCCTATAAATGTACATCAGGCAAATGGTTATAATCATCAAGACTAAAACAACAGATGCAATCACACTTGGAACAAGAACCTTATTATAAGAATCAAAGTTTTCCAGGCATACAAACTCGTTGTCTGGTACACTTAGAAATTGTCTTCCATTTTCGTGTTCTTTATCAACGTTACACGTAACTTTTTGCGAATTAATGGTTATATTTGGTTTATTTAACATCCAATGTTTCAACCAAACCGTATTGCAATCACATTTAAAGGGATTATCTTCTATATTAAGTTTTCCTGAGAAATAGTCCTGGATTTCAGAAGGCAAAGATACCAAAAAATTAAAGTTCAAAAATAGTTCCTGAAGGTTTTTCAATTGACGGAACACACTAGACTCAATTTGTGCAAGACTATTATGAGACAAATAAAATGAACGAATGTGGTTGAGGTATATTCTATTACTTAATGTTGTTATGTTGTTTTGATGAAACCAGAGGTCCAAGCTACCAGAAGGTAACATTTTAGGTAAAGAGCGAAACCCTCTATTACGACAGTCTACGATGGTTATATTGCTGAGAGATCTTTCATAACATGAGCAGTTGAATGGGCAAAGTGGTATATTTTTCTCGCAATATGTGTCCTTTTCGGGGACTTCTAGTAAACTGTGGCTTTCAAACTCAGCTGGCCATTGGCATTTCCAATCGAAGCTTTTATCAGCTTCAAGAATATTGTCTTTTATTAAAAAGTTCAATACTTTTGAAATTTGGTTAATTCTGCAATCACAGCGAAGAGGATTGTCTTCCAAAATAAATTTGAAAGTTTTAAACACCAGAAGAAGATTTTGGTGCAGTTGTTCAATTTCTTTTGATTTTATCTCGTTAACCTCATAGTTTGGTATTTCCAAATTGTCAATTTTGCTTCCAGTTAAATCCAAGATAACTGAGTGTTTATCGTCGATTGGCTGTCTGACAACGAAATTTTGGTTTTCTACTGTTGTTTCGTTATTTACTCCATCTTGAATCGGATTTCTTGTAAAGTCTAAAATTGTTTGAGTAAAGTTTTTAAATTTCGCATTTGTGTTTTTCAAACTTATTTTTTCTAATAATTGAAGTGAGAACACAACCTCTGGGACCTCGGAGAACCCATTACCGTCAAGAATAAGCTTCTTAAATTCTATAGAGCGACTTGGGAAAACGTTTGCATGTATTGCCGCAATTTTATTATATTCCAAATGAAGTTCCCGTAAGAGCCTCAAATGAGAAAAAGTGTTTTGTTCAATGTTGCTTATTTTGTTTCCGGAAAAGTCCAAGTACACCAAATTCAAATTATCAGAAAAATGATCGGATGACAGATAACTGATATGGTTGTTTTTAAAATCAAGATGTCGAAGTTCATTTAAGCCTTTAAAAGAGTCTGTTGGAACATGTACCAACTCATTAAAACTTAGATCCAAATACTGAAACCCTCTAAGATTTCTAAAGGTATCATTACTGATAGTATGAAGTCTATTTCTGGATAAGTCGAGTTTATGTAGAAATCCTCTGAAAGTGTGGTTGGAAAGATCCGTAATTTGGTTTTTGCTTAGTGACATTGTTTTCATATGCATGTCATTAGGTACTTGAATGTGAAAAATTTCAGCGAATTCATAGTGTTCTGTATCGGTTCTGGACATGTTGAAACTTAAATGCAACCAAACATCACTCCATGGAAAATCTGGAGGTTGCATCAGGTCGGAGTTTTCAATGGAGAGGACTTGTAATCTCGGAAACATACTGGGTAACTGAGAGAGATACTGCTTCATTGGGAACTTTACAAAGTTAATTTCTTTCATGTAAGGAAAGGTGGTGTTGCAATAAAAAAGCTCCTTGATAGATTTGACTGAGTTTGTTAAATTTTTAGGCATATACGTGATACCTTCTAGGGTATTCCACACTTTACAGCTATTTCTATGAATTGGTTCTCCGTCACAGTATTTCATATCTAATGATGGATATTTTGTGTAGAAGTTGACCATAAATATCTTGAATCGGTTTTGAATCGGATACAGTTGCTCCTGGGATATTGTACAATCCTTAATCTGTATATATGACATCACATTTGGTAAAAATGGCCTGTGGTCGTCAGTAAAATATACTTCAACATCTTTATGACACAAGAACACTAGTACTGCATAAACAGGTTTGGTGTCAAAGTTGAAGGCGTCGATAAATTCTTTCGTATCCACATAACACCTGGAATCAGTGTAGGGTTCCATGAGAAATAAAAATAATCCGAACATTTTGGTTTCCATAGTTTCATTGAGATAGTGCATGGTATTTGGTGCTGGCTGTTCACGTAAGTAAAATTCACATTTAGGAATTCTACAGTTGGTTACGTTTTGAAGATAAACCACCGAAAACAGACTACAAACGCACATAACTCGTAACAGTATTGGCTCCATTGTGAAAAAATGATTGTAGTCTGTCTTATTTTTTTGTTACTTTTTTTTGTTACCGCTTCTACATCTTTTGTTTGTTACTTTGCATGTTCTCTAACCGAACAAAGATTGATGCACTTTTTCATGATGGAAACGATCACATATTTCTTTTTCCCAATCAAGATATTGTTCTTTCACAACGATGGTGTATCCAGTAATTTATATCAATCTGTGAACAAAAAATGATGTTGTAAATACAACTGTTTTCATCATACCGATCTAAAACTGAATGTGGTTTTGATCTAGTTACGCTTATAGTATAGCACAACTTAATTGCACACCTATGCAAATTTATGTATACACATTTTTCATGATGGAAATAAATCTCTTTGCTGCTGTCTCATTTGTGGACCTAATTAGGAAACCTAAATTAATGAAAATATGCAACAGAATTACCTCCAAACTTTTTACATTTCAGAATCTTAAAAATACTATTTTTTTTAATAAACAGATAATAAAAAACCTAAATGGGTAAAAACATACTTAGTTCAACAAATAAATGTATAGGTAGTATACTTAATCAAACAATGAAATTAATATCCTATAATATACTCAAGAAGATAACATTTAAATGTAATCATTACAAGTATTATTCTAAAGTATAAGAACTTGGAGTTCTCTTCCAATACAACCTTAATTTCTAGTAAGAATAGTAAGAATGTTTATCATACTTCTGAATGCACTGAAAAAAAACCTGGTTCCTCAATGAGAAGTTACCGCAGTATGTCAATGTGTAGTCAGTCGAAGGCTTTTTATGTTTAGAGGTTCAAATGACTATAACGCGAGTTTATCTTTATCCAAAAATATATGATATTTGTGTTCCAGTGAGTAAGTTTTGATTGACAGTGCCACTACGTTTATATTTTCTGGGAACCACAAGAGATCCTTATTCATGTAGTTGATAGATTAATTTTTCTTTGCCAGTCGACATACTGATTTATCACTTCAAACTCTAAAATGACCTGAATTTAATTGAAACGATGATAAACAACCCTTTCTATTTCTGTCACATTTTATTGTGATTGTCCATGCAAACGAGGGGAAAACAAGATTTAATCACAATTATTGATATATATTACTACAACGTGCATGGATGTTTTATTGCAACCTACCATCTTTCTCTATTTCATTTGTTTATTATGAATGATTTGGGGGGTTCTTACTTTTCTTATATAATTTCCTGATAAACATCTGTGTATTACCATAATTATTAAACATATTAAAACACAATATGAAATGCGCATTAGAAATAGAAGATATTTGATCTTACCTTGGCAAGTGAATGCTTGAGTAGTCCTTAGCTAGCTACAAAAGTCTATTCGTCCCAGTGTATTATTTTTTCACGTTCACCTCCGTCAAAACGAACACAGTGCAATGATTAATAACTATTCCAGCGAAGAACACGGAAATCTTTAGTCTACCTGAACAGGTGAGTGGCTCAGGTAAACACAAGAGGCAGCCAAGCTCTACCTACATATGTTACGTTTGGATGACCAAGCCATGTTGGCTGACAGACCAAATTGATTCTGTGTAATCAAGCTAATTTTTTTAAATATTAAGTTTTTTTTTTTATTTAATGCCAAACTTGTCTCTTTGCTCGCAGAAACGTTAAAAATGGTGCAGGGTTTTTTTCCCCTATCGTTAATCTATTCAGTTTTAAGCTGTGTCTTTATTGAAGGACCCCGACGTAAATGCTTAAATTGGGCTTCCGTGGTCGTTTACTTCAACAGAAATAAATATTCATTCATTTAATGAGGGTTTTTATTACTATAATTAGAATCAGAGGAGTTTTACGCACACGTTGTTTCTGCGTTTTTGACATAACATAAAAATAATCATGAAGAAAAAAAAATAAAGGTCAAGGGTTCAAATAGCATCAAATGATTAAGTTCGAGTTATCTAGGCAACGAGGCATAATGGTTTGAAGATTAAGATTTGTTTAAGTTTAGTATATGCTTTAATTATGTTTTGATACACTTGTCAATGCTAAAATGATGCTCAAATGACGTTTAATGGTGTTTGTTTAAGTATCCGGGGATAATTATTCTTGCCAAAGTACATGCCATATATTGCGATAATTCTTGATAATCCCTATCTATACATATTATGATGTACAAATTTACCACGAAACACACTAAACAATTTACAATGTTATGTTTATTTAAAACATTGATGTTGATGTTTATATGTTTTGAACATGTCGAACCTTGCTGAATAAAATTCACATTGTTACTTCTCTGTAAGTAGGACTTTTGTAACTTCTCTGTAAGTAGGACTTTTGTAACTTCTCTGTAAGTAGGACTTTTGTAACTTCTCTGTAAGTAGGACTTTTGTAACTTTTCTGTAAGTAGGACTTTGTAACTTTTCTGTTTTCTTTGCCTTCGCAATACAACGCCAAACATAAATTTGATGTGGCTTTGAATCAATATTTAATAAACTTAAACTTACAACCAAAAATGAGTAGGATAATGGATGGTTATGGCTATGCATGTATATTTGTTTGAATAAAAGCAAGTTGGTCATGAAAAAAAGGTAACAATTTTAACTTCGTGCAATATTGGTTTTCATCGATAATTAAGATCATGTCATTTTAATTGTACATGTTAAAGCCCAACTTTACCGATAATTGTGGGTAAATATCGGCACAAAGTAATTGCGCATTGAAATTCAACTGAGCACGTCAATTTTAGTACAAATATTATAATATTCTTTGATTATTTGGAACTCAGTTAATTCGTACGCACAGTATCTTGTTAGCAAAATTATAGATATATATGCAATATGGTGTTTGAACAATTCAATTCTTTACAACCAGAACTCTTTGGAATCTTAGTCTATAAGTTTCAAATGACTACATAAGTGCTAAACGTAGTTATGTCTAATTAATGTCCTTTTTTAAAAGTGCATAGCGTGCCGTATACAGTGCTTATTGCCAGCGATACAAATTACCGTTACATAAATAATGTCGCTTCGTTTCCTGTCCAACATGATCTATACACACACGTACCGGGATTAGACTCTGACCAATATCGTAGTGAAAACAAAAGATAGATAGATAGATAGATAGATAGATAGATAGATAGATAGATAGATAGATAGATAGATAGATAGATAGATAGATAGATAGATAGATATTAACATCCTCCACGAATTAATAAATTAGGGTAATAAAGTCATATTTCCTCTGTAGGTTTAAGAGAATACACGAAATTACGTTCCCACGAACCTGAAAATTTTTAGCAATCCACGAAAAATGGCCCCCACGAAAATTAATGATTCCACAATAGATAGATAGAAAGATAGATAGATAGATAGATAGATAGATAGATAGATAGATAGATAGATAGATAGATAGATAGATAGATAGATAGTTTCACTGTTACAGTTTATAATTGTTTTGTACTGGGCGTATTTTGGGGAAATGTTTGAATGAATGATCAACAAGCCTGCATTGTATTATAAAACATTCTGTGAATATTTACAAATGAGGGATTGATATTCTCGAAAATCTATGAAATTTAAACCACAACAAATTCTAAGCAATCCTTAAAATGCCCATGTTCTCGTTAGAAAACCAAACACATCCGACTGGTTTGCTAGTTTGAGTAGAGTAGCTCGCAATGCAGTATATAATTCATTATCTTAATGGTTAGCTTCTAATTTGTTGATATTGGCCTTACAGTATACATCATAACATTATCAATTCAAGCTTAGCCTATCAAGTTAACCTTTTTACAGTGCATATAGCGTGTATAATTATGGCGTTTATTATCAAGACTATAAAAAGGGTCTACAAAAGTTTTCTTTTTAATTATAAAATGTTTATCTATAAAGACATAAATGTCACACTCCCTCAGAATATCTGCACCTTAGTGTTGTGTAATAGACTTACGTCAGTCCATTGTCCCGCATGGCAGAGTGATTATCATTAATTTGTTTTTCTGCAGGTGTTTTCATGAAAATATGCTTATTACTGTTTTTCAACAGTTCCTTATTTATGAAGAAGGGTGGTCATTTAGCCTTTTGCTATTAATCGTCCTGACTTAAGATGGTAAATGGCAGTTTCAAGTCTGCTGTTTAAAAGAAGAAGCTGTTTTAAGAAATGTGTCTAGGTACATGTGTCGCTTGAAGGGTCATTTATCTATAATAGATTACCAAAGAAAGAGTAAAGTAACCATAAAGTTACCAAACAAAGACGATATTAGAGAGAATTATCTCAATTTTATGGAAAGATTAATTTTCTTTCAAAGTTGTGCAGAGTCAATAACCGAAATTATTCGTCAGACGATTATATTAATTAAAAGGAGGGGTGAGAAATATACGGCAGAGATGCTATCATGGATCAAAAATAACATATTTGCATTTTTGTATCGATGATCTTGCACTATAAATGAGTAGGTAACATCCCTGTGTAGATATATAAACATGTTGTTTACCTCAAACTATACCCAAAGCCTAAGGACTCTGCAAATAGTGCTTTACAAAACAAGATAAGGTATGCCAGTTGTATTGGCAGTACTGGAGATCTCGTATTGAATTTGTTGCTACAGCTAATTGTTCGGAATGCACGAGTTTTGTTAATTTTCAAAACTGATGATAAGATTATTGTTTCATACATCTACCTTCCGTCGTTTGAGAACTCAACGGAATATACGGTCCACGTGATCTTACAAGCGATTTATTATGGCATGAATTAGAGTTTATGAAAGGCAGTTAAAGAAAACAACTTCTAATGGATACCGTTATGTACTCTTAACATTTGAGGAAAAAAATGATTACCGCATACATTAAGCTCATGAATATGCATTAATCTTCAACATGTCAACAATGATGGATGAAAATGTGGTTGAAATCTATAAAACGGAGAAAAAACTATTTCTTTTTTCCTACTCAAAAGTCATTTCACATGTCAAATTTTAAAAACAGAATGACAAAAAGGGGTTTATTATAAAACTGAATTTAAATATTAAGAGTATAAATTTCAAGGTAAAAGAGTTGTACAATGACGATATATACCAAAACGTTGTCACTTTCGAAAATGAAATTTAACGAATCCATGTTTTCAGGCAAAATATAGAATCTGTGAGAAAATACCAAAACTATATATACATATATACTATTTGTTTTTCTCTGAGTATTATGAATTAGTGTTTCATAAAAATAATTTCTTGTAATAATCACCCATAGTACTTGAATACCGTTTTGCGCATTTACTAGTTATTGTTGATTAGTGTCAAACTTCAGACCTGCTTCTTCCAAGAGACGAGTGTACCACACACAATTCTATGAATAATTCATGAGATATTCAAAGTGAGCGGGTCAAATGATCTTATCTCTTGAATATTTGATTATTTTTATATGTTTCCGTGTGACAACATTCTACGATCCTAACGATTCTAGGAATTGCTTGCATACTGACGGTTATCTTAATGATCGAAGTGCAATTGTACAACCAATCTCTCTCTCTCTCTCTCTCTCTCTCTCTCTCTCTCTCGCTCTCTCTCTCTCTCTCTCATATTTCAGTATTAAGTCGTTTTGTCTAGCAAAAATGCCAATGCTACACATCGATAACAGGCACGTAGCGTCGTTTCTGAAGGGTGGGGTGGAGGGGGCAGACTGACCAAAAATATCTTGACAAACAAAAAAAATAATAATTAAAAAAAAGAGGAAAATATTTGTAATTTAATAAACTTATTTGTCGCGAGAAAAAAAGGAGGGGGACCCCCCTCCCCCTGCCTCTCCCCCTAATGCTATGTGTTTGGAAAAAAATATGCTTACCCCTTCCCATCCCCGCCACTCCTCCCCACACACCCACACACACCAAAATACTGGTAAATAAACACACATATTGTATTCAATTATACAAATGTACCACAACTGTCCAGATACACGAAATAGAGAAGACATCATCAAAACGATATTGATTGAGATCATATATCAAAAAGGCTTATACTACAGTTGTACTAGTATCGAATGATCTTGCAGAGATTTATTGTGAGAGGGGGTGGACGTAGAAAACAGGACCAGAATTTTCTAATCTCACCAAACAACTGACACAACAACAAAACTCAAGTGGTGTTTTTTTTCTGGTTTGCGCAGGATGTGTTCAAAAAGACGTAACAACAATTTCATTGACTTTAATTCGTCCTATTTAAGGAAAGGCGGCCAACATCCAATTTAATCTTTAATCTTTTTCCGGTGATCAGGCGCCGAAGTTAATGGATAAAAAATGCCCTATGTTTGTCGAGTGTTTATGTTTGGGTTTTTGTCTCCCGGGGATTTATCTCCAGCTGCGGGTGAACAAAAGTAGTAAACAGGCATCCGACTCACTTTCTTTTATCGACATTGATGTATCTGATAGAGGAAGAACACAAACAGTTGGCGCGTTGGCTAGATTTCTATCCGGATTTGTTCAAAAGATTGACTTTTATGTTATATAAATACTAAACAACAATTAAAAAAAACCCCAACTTAACTTCGTGTTTGAATATTTACTTTTTTAAAGTAACATTTTTTCTTCAGATATTATAGATACATATCTGAATACCTTATCCATTTCAAGAATAATTAGTGTCAAAACTTATAATTTACATCATCCAGAAACTCGATCACTATAAAATTGGCCAATTAGAGTACTGTAGAATCACTAGAATTCGTGGTGGCTGAATTTTCGTGGTATTCGTGGGTAACCCCCCCCCCCCCCCCACGAATTTAAATCCTCAACGAAAAGAATTTTAAAAAGAGTTATTTTTGTTACTGAAACAGTAACAGACGCATCAACGAAATAACATCCCCGCGAATAAACAAAAAAGTCACGATCCACGAAAATTGGCCCCCACGAATTAAAGTGATTCCACAGTATCTCATACGTTATCCTGCTGAGTTTTGTTTACAAAATTAAAATTGATATATTTTTGGTACATGTGTACCGACAAAATTATTCGGATACTGTTGAATTATTAAGAAAGTTCCCAGTCATAAGTTAAAAAATTGAAATCCAACAAACTCTTTTGCGTTCGAGGAAGAAAAAGACCATAACGAACGACGCTCTTCCAAAGCTTTCTTAAACCAGTACTTCAGAACTTCAGCTAACTAAAAATTGTCCTTGTTTTTTTTTTCTATATGAAGCTCTTATTTCTCTCCCAAGGAATTAATAAAATCTAAAAAATGACCCCACAATCATCTTAGTCTACCCTTTCAAATGTACGTTCAGGTTCAATGTTTCAACTTTTTGCGCAGCTGATAATTAAAATATGATAATTGGAAAATTGTGTATGGTAGACATGAATTAACAAAGGGCCAGTAGCAATTCTTGAGGCCAGATACTATTCATTATGAATATTGTATGTTCTTCAAATTAGATTTCAATGTTAGCTTAAAATACTCATCAAGGGTGATTTATTTCCTAGCTAGCTATCTAGTGAATGAAAACGAAAGCGCAATAAAAAAAGCTATTCGACAGAAATTATAATTTTTGAAGATAACCATTCAAACAGTGGTTAAAAAAAAGCTATAAATGTTACATTTCTTATTCTGTCTGAATAAATGGCGATGTTTCCATTTACAGTTGATCGAGTAAGGTTCTTTGGTTTTTTTTTAAATGAATGATCACTTGTTGTACTTAAACTTTGATGAGAAAAAAAAATTAACACCAATTTAGTTTTAGCTGTATAGAACAAAGTCCTATCTGCAGTGTCTTTGCGTTTTTGGATCCACAACAATCATATCATACAAAATTGTTTTGATTCAAAGGTTTTTAACTTAACAATGATATCATAATTAATACATTTACACTTTCCAGTATATTTGCTCGTGATAACACTACGAATTGGTTTTGTAATATAAAGTCAAATACATTTCACAATTGACTATTTAAATACCGATAATTAATCGTACAATTGATGAAAATTACATAAATATATTAAGTAATAAAGAATTATTCTTTGAATATTATGAGGTAATCAAATACGGTAGGGCTTGATCAACTCTAACATAACGACCAAAACTTCAAGCTTTATTGAATTAGATCAGTTTCGATCGTATTTGACAACACTATAATGCTAAAAAATCACTGCTTGTACCTTAAATAGGCGCCTACTTAACACTTACAAGTTACAGACCATATTCATTAAAAAAGAGGCAATCGTTCAACATTTATTCTTTATCCTAATATTAACACTGAAATACAGTACTAAAACGTCGATGTAATATCAAATTTAACAAGCTTAAATCTCTTTTAAATGAGTTCAATAAATTATCTTAGATACATGGTCAGAAACACAGAAACCTTCATAACTTGTTTATTATGGCAATAGATTTGGCATGTCTCTTGATTCCTACATAATTTAGAAATAGTTTGGTTTTGATACTAAAATAATCATGTGGATACACGCTATATACTTGATGATAAATACAAGTATTTAGAAAGGTGGTTTTCTTTGAGAACAATTTGGTATTTATAGGGGATGTAAACAAGGTGGTCCTACTTCCCCATACTTGTTAATTGTCTGTGGGGAAATTCTATTGCAATTCATTGTGAACAAATTGCAAACCAAAAAAGCAGTGTAATAGTGGTAAGGTACATTATTTTAGACATTCAATTACACTTAATAAAACAGTCATAGTGCTAAACGGTTCCCTCTATCTCTTTTTCTGGTTCTTACCTCATTATAAGTACTACATATTTATTTTCTAGCTACCTTTTCAACACTTAAACATATATTTTGTAGATGTATATGGAAATTAGAGTAAAATTTAAGTTTACTAGGATTTAAGAACTGGTGAAATAGTTAAACTTAATAATTATATTTAGAAACAAAAAATCAAAGCATTGATACTACAATGGAAAGGGGAAGGCTTTTTTTGTCAGAGAGTTACAACGTTTGCTCCAGATCAAAGGCTTACTGTAAATCAGTTTTTATTCGCGTGAGAGAAATGTTGGCGAAGTTCGCGAGCGCATAGTCATCGCTGATATTTTTCGTCTCGAACCAGTCCTTGCCGTTGAGTTGTTATAACAACTTTGGCATGGATAACTCTTGGTTGCGAAACAGTTTATCCAAAGAAAATCGCGAATAAAGCTTGTTTACAGTATGATTTAATCTTGTGGTTACAATGGAATCCCTCACGGTAGGTTCCTACAGTACTCACAAAATTAATGGGATAGCAGTATATTTTCTCATGTGATTCATAACCACCATTGTGTAAAGAAGCCAAACAACACACAACTTCCTCGGGTCATCTTTCATTTTACTTAGATATTGCTCCATAAAGACACGGACCCCGACTCGTCAAAAACATTAAACACACTTCATTTGAGTAAATATACACTTTATACAACAGGAATAAAATAACTGATGACGGGATTAGAGTTAGTTTGGGTGACTGTAATAGATATTTTGCATGAAACATCTAGAAGCAATTCAAAATTGCTGTATTTTTGACAATTTCATAAATACTACTATTAGGAACAAATCTAAGCATGCATACTTTAAGAAAATCTCCAAAAAGGTTAATGATATAGGTGAAATTTCACCCACTGTTTGTAATAAATCTCATAATTCTGTACTATAACTAATACATTTTTAACCAATTAAGAAAAAAATGTTTATATGTCTTTATTTCAAATATAGGGCTGGTTGAATAGTTAAACATTATTAAATCATTTGAAGAGTTAAAACAGGACAATTTTTGGGCAGTTTGCAATTAGAAAAAAATACTTTTGACCTGTAATGTTGTCCAAAGTTAATTATATGCAAATCCTACCCTCATCTTTACAATTTGTAGAAATACATATAATTACTAAGTATATAGGTTTGGGATTTTAGTTTAAAATGACGTTGAGCCATGATTCTGGATGGCCTAATCTACAGTACTGTAGAATATGATGAACAAACTAAACTGCTGTACTGGTGTTAAACAATGTGTATAATCAGCAAAAATGTATATGTTACAGAAGTATGTATTAACTACGAAAAGGTGAATCGTTCCACTTAAATGCACAGCATTAAGGTAATGTTTTAATTTGAAATAAATATTTATTCAATACTGTGGAATCATTAGATTTCGTGGTGGCTCAATTTTCGTGGAATTCGTGGGTACCCCTCATCCACGAATTAACATCCTCCACGAATGAATAAATTAGGGTAATAAAGTCATATGTCCTTTGTAGGTTTTAGAGAATACACGAAATTACGTCCCCACGAACCAGTAAAATTTAAGCAATCAACGAAAATTGGCTCCCACGAAATTAAATGATTCCACAGTATGTTAAACTCTATCAGTTTCAGTTTATTACGAGCTTATACTTTAGATTATTGGTCTATTTACACTGATCACTCAAAGATTGTCTTTATTTTTATCTTTCACGACGAATACTGTGGAATCGTCAGATTTCGTGGTGGCTAAATTTTCGTATAATTTGGAGGTACCTCGATAATTACTAGTAACCCGTAATAACGAGATTTTTTTCGTTATTACGAGATCTTTTCTCGTAATAACGAGATAATTAACTCGTAATAACAAGATCTTTTTTCGTAATACCAGGATCTTTTCTCGTTATAATGAGATCTTTTCTCGTTATAATAAGATCTTTTCTCGTAATTACGAGATCTTTTCTCGTAATAACGAGAAAATTTTCTCGTAATAACGAGATCTTTTCTCATAATTACGAAATCTGTTCTCGTAATAACAAGATAATTTACTCGTAATAACGAAATCTTTTCTCGAAACTACGAGATCTTTTCTCGTAATAACGAGATCTTTTCTCGTAATTACGAAATCTGTTCTCGTAATAACAAGATAATTTACTCGTAATAACGAAATCTTTTCTCGTTAGTACGAGATCTTTTCTCATAATAACGGAATAATTAACTCGTAATAACGAGATCTTTTCTCGTAATTACGAGATAAAAATATTTTTATGTGGCCCTATTCGTCTTTCGTACATGTCACCCTTTGTAGGTGTAATAGAATATACAAATTACGTCCCCCTGAACCTGTAAAATTCAAGCAATCCAAGAAAATTGTCTCCAACAAATTTTAATGATTCCACAGTACTTGCTGAAAGGATGCATGAGCGGTGCATCAGCAAGCTACATGTAACGCTGCACAGCGAATCGAATATATATAGCGTTATTCCCGGTGAATTCAAGGAAATAGGTACAAAATATGCACCAGTATTCAAGATATGGAACTTTGATTAATCATTGTGTATAAGTAATTTCTTTAAAGAGTTTGCAATTCAACTGTAACAATTAATGCATCATCGTGCCGAGAATTCTTCAAAAGAAGGAAAAGAAAAACGTTCAGTTTGAAACATGGTTTGCAAATATGCATGTCTGATGTACTACTTGCCAGACCTTGCAGTTTGACACAGGGCTTCCATTTTCTCTTGTTGCGGTGATTTCAATTACAAGACAAGTTATGCAAAGCAAGTGAAAAGGTGGGACTACTTTTTATGATTACAATGTCCCATACCGTGGCGTAATGGGGATAAAACTGATGCACGGACCACAAAAAAAACGAACACAACAAACACACAAGGAACCGGTTGTCATTGAAAGATGTAAGCAAATGTAATTAATTAACATTCAGGTTAATTAATCACCCAGGAATAAATCCCACTCCATATCTTATGCTTAATTTTACCATTTATCATCACAGGCCGCTAACTCACCTTAATTTTTTGAGGAACTTGATTTCGTCCGTTCTTTCCGGATATTTCTTATCCGAATCGGTAGATTTCCTATGATTCGAGTATTCCACTGTATATAATTAAGAATGCACTATTTCTTCTCTGACACTATCTGTTTTGAATAACACGTGTATGACTGACTTGTCATAAGCTGGACTACCTGGAAAGCACGTGTGTACATTGTCTTACCTGTTCAGGACATAGACCCATATATCTATCGTTGCATGCCATTTTCCACATTTCCTTGTATTGCTATTTTTTTCAGAGCAAAAGAATTTTAGAAATAGCTGTAAAAACATCGACCGCAGTTCGACATGCAGGAATGACTGGCACTAACTTTCAACCTGTATGATTGAATGATAAACAAACTATGTCAAAAATGTAATTAATTTAAATTATTATCTTGATTAGTAATGCATTTATATACTGGTTTGACGATCTCTCTTAAATTTTATTTATTATTGAAAGATATCAAACATTTAGAAACAAATCTCTCTCTCTCTCTCTCTCTCTCTCTCTCTCTCTCTCTCTCTCTCTCTCTCTCTCCACCCCGGCCCCTTTTCATTTAATAAATGACGACGATGATATCATCATATCATGAAATCAATATAGTCTGACTACATGTAACGACATCCGGATTTCTATCATCAAGCAGAAAAAACATTTCCGGTTCCCCCATGAAGGATGAATAAACATTCAAAACTAAAGTAAGAGGGGATTAATTCCAGTCTGGCATCATCGTTTTCCACCCGTGAAGTTGGCGTTGACGGAAACAAATATCAAAACAAAACATGTTTATCTGTTTTGATGTAGGTTGGATTTTCCAAAAAAAAAAAAAGAAAAGCGAAATGAATCACAACGATACGGGTCCACTTATCTCTCGGTCCCATTTCAAGTGTTTTGTGTGGGGAGTTTTACGCAGTTAAAATTATCAGTCGAATGATGACTAATTCATGAAGAAACAACCTTTCACCGAATTTAGGAGAAAAAAATTAGATAATTGATTAGAACAATTAAATGGTCACTCAATAGTCGAGCGATTTGCATAAGTTTCAAATTAAATGTAAATAATGTCCGCACATATACGCAGTATGTAGAATTATGTATCAATACCACGTAAATACATTTAAATATAGATATTAAATTAATGAGTTTGTCTTTTGTAAGAATAAACTTTAAAGAGTCATTGACTTTAAGATCATGCTTGATGTATATTTTTTCCCCTGATAAATTTCTACATGTGTCTATTATGGTTAAAAAAAGAATTGTGCCTTGAATTTTTTGATTAATTAATCCAAAACACCAAACAGATTTTTATTTGTAGGTGATGAATTATTCAAAATAAGAAGGTTATTTAGAAAACTGAAATCTTAAAGGCATTCTCGGTACATATGGCTGACATACAAACACAAACATTATTGTACGTGTACATAGATATACACTGTAAGTACAATGTGTGCGCTAAGTGCAGGTTTCATTCTTGATTACATGTAATTAAACTTGCGGGTTACCACTGTGCTTGCATTTTCTCTGCGTTTTTGAATGTTTTTATTCTATATGACCTTATTTGATGCTTTATTGTAAAAAGTAGGACACATCACAATAAAATATAAATCATGCGTTTTTATTGCAAATTTTAAGCATATTTTCTCGCTCTTTTCTACGAATTTGACGTCACACTAGCAAAATAATTAACATTAAACAGCTGTGCATTATTCAGCAGTAAGAAAAATCAACGCTAAATGGACTTTCTCATTTTTCGTACATTCCGAATGCAACACATAGAATTATTAGTTTATCCACTGTAATTGATATAAGAGAGAGAGAGAGAGAGAGAGAGAGAGAGAGAGAGAGAGAGAGAGAGAGAGATTTGTACCTCTTTTACAGTAGTCTAAACTGAAAAGTATGGAATTTATTTTCCTAATTAGGACCGCAATGCAATGGGACAATAATGATTACATATAAACTTCATAAATACACATATAGTTGGAGAGTTTTGTAGAATAATATTATGCAATGGCATTATGCATAAAATTGTACTCAATTTGGCTCAAAGAAAACTGTACAGGCACATCTATATTATATATCTTTTTAAATCAATGGTAATTAAACAAGTTAAAAATCAATAGATAAATGCAGAAATATAGTTACATTTACAAAGAAAAATAGCAGGGAGTAACAAGGGGGTGCTAAAAGACATCAGTTACTTAAAGCAGTCTTTCAATGTTAAATTTTTAAACATGTTGATGGTCAATTTCATAATATTTACACGCATGTGTCTATTCTCATATACACCGAAAGTGGAATGGGACTTAAGACAAATAATGAATGACAGATGGAAAGACAGAGGAGTGGACCAGCGAACGGTTATAATCACGAGGTTTACTCGGATTGTCCAACTCAGTGCATACTTTAACGTCCTTCCATCGGTCATTTCACGTTCCCTTATATTTACCTAATGCCGTTTCCATGTTTACGATTTTGTAAATATTCTGAATGGCGGCCAATAAAACACACATGACATGATCCATTAATGTCCGTGTGACGTCACTAAATCACCGCGTGGCGGCACCTCCCTCCCTAATGTCATACGATAGTTAACACACATCACCGTTGACTTGCAATGAGGAAGGGACAATAAAAAGTTGGACATTTACTGCCAGAGAAAATCGCAAGCACGGCCCTACTGAGATTTCTTTGAGCACGGAGAGCGAATTTCATTTGCTGTTATTTAAACTTTTGTATATATTTGTCCTGCTTTTTGTTCAGTCAAACTTTATGGTCCTTCTACTCGATGAATTTGGAAGAAATGTATTGGTGAAAAAAAAATACGTAGGTGAAAGACAAAATAAAAATATAAATATTTATACACTTTATTAAATGGAACCACCCAGATAACTGTAGATAACGAGCAAAAACAAACGTCAATGAAAAGAATATCATTTAAGACGACATTCTAATCATTCAGGGGAAGATTCAAAAAGAGAAGTAATGCAATCAAAGTGCGCAAAATGTACCAGAAAAATACACCAAAAAAAACACCAAATGATTTTACGTACAATTGCCAGTATGTGATATTTACCTTATTTGGTTCAGAAAAGAAGAGTCGCTTGTAATATTTTTTTTTCTCTTTAACATTATAATTGATTATCTGACTAGGTTTAAAAAAAAAGAAGTCAGATTTTCATTGTGAATGCATTCAGAAGTGTAGGTCTAAGCTGCGGTGAGGCAGTGTGTAAGTCTGCGGTAAATCCGGAAACATAGTAAATGTTGTACAACATTAACAAGGGGTGACTAAGCACATCTCCCTGTCGTACTCCGGGGAATTACTCGCCGATTCACTAGAGCGGATAACTTCTATTTTCATAAGTATATACCAATGACAGTTTTACGAGTTATTAACTATCAATGTATGTATCAATCAAATCACAATTTTCCCCTCAAATGCGTAAAAAAATTTAATGACAGATGTATAGAAATAATTCGTTTATCGTAAATTAAAAAAAAAATTCTTATTAAAACATTTGATCTTGTTAATAAAAAAGACTGCGCTCTTTCATCCTCCGATAATATTAAATATACATATATTGCAGATAAGTCAATACCTAATGGACAAAAATGGAAACAGGATTTAACGAAAATTTACTTTTAAAAAAATCAATAGGTCTAACAATAATGTAAAGAAACAATCTCCATTTAAAAGCAATTATTTTTGATAATGATTGATGATCAAGTTGATCTTTCTAAATAATTATACACAATCTAGGATGCAATCGAAAAATGGAATATTTCTTAAGGTGGTATGGGACACCTGTCGATTATAATGTGGATAAAAGTACATTATAATCAAAATACTTTCACCGATTTAGAATTTTCAAATTTTACAATACTTGGCTAAAAATATGTTTGAAATTTCAAAGGAAAGGTAAAAACTACAAAGCCCCAGAGGGACTCGAACACATAACTTAGAGGTTTGTAGTTGCATGATTCTCTAAACTATTACGCTGCGCTGTTTGGTACCAAACTTGGGAAGGAAAAAAATATACATCATAATACTTGATTTTATTGCTTATTTCGGAAGAACGACATGGAAGTATCACATACCACCTTAATTCGAAAAATAAGAAGGTAGCATGGAGAAATTTCATTCATTCATTTTTCCTGCTAATCTTCAATATGCATATATAGTTCAACCTCAATCGCAGCTTCTCGGGCCTTTCCGGAAGAGCTCGGAAAAACACCTCGAGGTGTTTTTCCGAGCCCTGCCGGAAAAACCCGAGAAGCTGCGATTGAGTTAAAACCATATACCTCTTATATTGTTAAGGGTGTCCATTCCTGAAAGAATATTAAGCCAGACTCTTTTAATTAAGACTTATCTCTGAAACTGTATGAAATGTAAGCACTTCATAGAACATAAATCAATCAACTCAAAGTTGAGTAAATGTATTCAATAAACATTAATTTATTATGGTTTTGAACCCTTGTCAGTTATCCAAGGTTATTGTTTCATTTTATGGAGAAAAAATATCAAACCGTTCTATTTTTATAATCATTTTATTCAAATATTATTCAAATTGACAATATGTAAAACAAATTTCGTTGTGTTAATGCTCTAGGGAAAGGTTTGGTGGTTTCTAAGGCTTTGGAATAAACTTGATCAAAAATTATAATTAACATTTGTTTTATATCACACAAAAACAATCGTAGATCATGCTGAAGTTGATGTGACAGCAAAAATACGAGGCTTGAATGTATTAAAATAATTATCATACTTTCGAAGTTTTATGTTCATGTATTTCTGTTTACCTCTCTCTCTCTCTCTCTCTCTCTCTCTCTCTCTCTCTCTCTCTCTCTCTCTCTGTGCAAGATACCAGACAGCAGCCTAAAGTACCTCTATGGAGGTAAAACATCTAGGGTAATTGTTGTTCGTGTTCAAAGTCTAACCAGTAAAAGCTTTCAACGTCAAAAAGACATCATTATTGAAGGTAAAAAATCAAAAGTCATTGCTTTGCCTTGTAATTATAACCTGTCATTTCGAAATTTCAAAGAGATGAAATGGCGGAGTGTCGCTAGGGGCGCTGTTAATTTGAGTCTGCGCAGTGTAAACCGGGAACCATTAGAGGGAATTAAGGAGACGAAAATACGGTCCAGGATGCCCAGGGGAGTAATCAAAGGACCACAACAGAGAAATACGAACCGTTTGATTTAAGCAGCGTTTATTGATATTTCAAAATGTTGGCTGAAAATATCAAATTCCAGTTGATCTACTAGCTTATTCTATTTCCAATAAAATTTGGACTTTTGGGGGAGTAAAGTTAAAAGTATATATTCTGCTTTTGTGTAAAATTGGAGAATGACGTCAGTTTTTGCGCCATTACTCATAACATGAACATCAATATTTTAAAAAGTACAAAAAAATATTATTATAATAATTAAATAATCTTAGGATTACTGAGAGATTATTACACAGAAAAGCGTCTCTATGTAATTGTATGAACTAAGAACCATCACAAATGTCTGTTCTTCCAAGACTCATTTCCAGGGACGTAGCTAAGGACTGGTTTCAATGTGTTAGAATTGCAAGGCTTTTGCAAAAGGTGATTTACGTGAAAGCAAATAAACCAAAATGGTTGTGTCGCGTAAAGGTCCCCTAGAGGTCCAGGGTAAAGCCCTAGTGGGTTAAATAATAATAAAAAAAGAACTCTTCTATTTGTGTCGTTTTTTCATATTTCATCGAAAATGACAGTATTTTAAATAACGCCCCGATACATCTTTTTTAACAAGGCTATTATCTCGTTTATATCATATGTAAATCGAACGCGTACGACTTGGTATCTCGTGATAACAACATACATGTACAATCTCGAACGTTCGACTTATTATCTCGCAAGTACGACTAAGTACATGTACCTCGTACGTACGATTAAGTACGACTTGCACCGTAATTTTGCAGTTGCATTGTAAATTATTAATATAAACGTACGTCCACGCAGTAATTCTAAGTGAACAAGCATGATCAAAGACAAATATATAAGTACATGTACAGCTTGTCGTTTTTTGGAGTTGATTTTAATCAACTCTTCTATGCAGTTACTCTGGCAAACCGAAAGTGAAACAGTGTTTGGACCTAAGCACAAATCATCACCGCTGACAAGACTAATTTCTTGAAAATAATAGAAAAAAAAATTCGATGTAATATATGCTGAAGCATTGTTTTTCAAGGAAACATATCTATAAACACTTTGAAAATAGTCAAATTTTATATACTACAAACAATTTAGATATTTTTGTAGTCTCATGTATTCTTACGCCAGAGTTAATATAGTCTCGTTCAACCAGACGCTCGGCTGTCTCCGTAAATCTGCGAAAAGCAGAGAGGGAGCTCTTAACGGATTAACGGAGACAGCCAAGCGTCTAGTTAAACGAGACTAGAGTTCGATATCAATAGCGCTTGGATCCATACAATTTTTAGAATTGTTTCGATAACTAAAACATACTATAGTAGTTGAAATCTATCTTTAAATATTACACAACATGATTCATATGGGGTTTCTCGTAATTCTTGTCGGAAAAGTCTAAATTTCATATTATAAAAAAGTGCGTAATTCAAATACAAACTAGAAACTAATTGCCATGCAAGATAAATTGCTTTTAAAAGAAATGATAATCGATAAAATCAACTCCCGTCAGTACTTCAGTACTTTGATTCAGTATTTTAACTTGCTAAATATTTTTAATTCAGAGTTTACTTATCTATCTTTTTCAGGAGAATGGTGTTGAAGAACCTAGGTACGCCTTCAGATCTTACAACAGGCACGTAGCATCAGGGGGGGGGGGGGGGGGGGCACTTTTTCTCGCAGCAAGTACATTTTTAAAATTTACATATGAAAAATTGAATTATCATGGAGTTGCCCCCCCCCCCCCACTTTTTTGGGGGATGTAAAAAATTAAATTAATATGAAAATAAAGAAAATAAATTGAAGTTATATATTACGCCATCTGGGGAAAAAACCCTCGTCTGTATGTTGGTTCGATTGACCGCAATATCTTTACCTCCCTGTTCTTGTCCATGGGTGGCAGAGGTCAAACGAGGGCCAACGATCTCGATCATATACAATTAACCAAGGTTATAATTCTGTTATACATTTATTGGAAAAGAATATGGGCGCCTTGATGGTGAAAGAAAGGAACTTTTAATATTATTTTTGTTGATTTGTACATGTACGTCGCGTCGTAGACATTTTGTTTTCGTCTTGTAGTCATTTATTTCATTTTTTTAGATGATATGTCATTTACATTTGTCAATTGCAGATAAAAAAGTAATATTTTTACCGATGAGTTATTTTTCTTGAAAACGGACAGTCTTGAATCTTGTTTTTCTTAATTTATTAAGTCGATTCCTTTACAGTAAAAAGAAGGAGTTTTATGTAAAAAAAAAAAAAGTATACCTGTATAAAAACAAAATAACATACATTTTCAGGTTAAGTTGGAAGCACTATCTCATTATTTTATAAGACAATTAATTAAACAGAATTTAGCGCTCGTCTTGGTTAAAGATGTACTCTGTACAAATGTATACTATTAGGGGCAAGGTATACAGATAATAAATTGTGTAATTCTAAATTCTGCATATATGCGTGGGTGCATTTGAATTCATAATTATTATCATTCTGGAAGTAGACAAAGATAACCCGGATGAAGGTTATATAGAGATCATGCCATAGCAAAGAGAATATGTGTACTTTAGATAAATAATTTTGAATGAACAAAATATATAAATGTATAAACCGCGTGTCTTAGACTTTTACTTAATGATTTTTAAATCACACTTGCCATATAGAAGACATGTCTTTAAGCCATGCATACTATTTAAGGAATTTAATATTACATCAATTTAATAATAAATCATATTTTTTTCTCAATTAAAAAACTTTCGAGTTTTAAAATGTTTTTTGGTATATATTGTACATAAATAAATATGTATAACCTATATTTGCACAAGAAAACGAGATGAAAATTCAAAAAACCAGAATGTCTGTGCACACGTGCGTTTGTCAAGGGCTTTGATCTTTTCCGGATTAAAAGCGTATACCGTTTTTAGGTTAATATTTTAGTTATCCGTTGGTGTTACTTTTACTTCCGGTCTGGGAAATCTCGTATTTTGGTGAGTGAAGTTTGCAAAATTCCTAAGTCTGAAACCGAAACTTGATCAAATACATTGTTTTTCTCGTTCATAACTCTCTATTTGTCAATGCACAAGGTAATATAAAGAGCTGCCATTAATAAAAATCCCCAAATAGTTCGTGTTTCAATTACGACCCTACGTTTTACGCACGTGTGTTTTGATTTGACATTTGTGTATCTTCAGTGAGATGTGATTCTCTGGTGCTTTGGTACTATGTCCAACCTGCACATATGGACGTGGTGGACAGTTTATCAACAGCGTCGGGGGCTGACACAGTTCCCTCCCTTGATTTTGACCTGATCACGACGGTGGAGTCAGAAAACCTATGGTGTGAGCAGTGTAAAGTATTTAAGAAGGTTGGTGTATATCTCTGATGCATGATGTAGATTGTAGATGTTATTTTTATTGTGGAATGTTTGTCATTATGAAGCAAGGAAGATGACGTAAATTTTCCACATTCATAGTCTGTTCACTGATGTTAGGTATTGTAAGTGTGCATTATAAATTTGAAAAGTAATATTGTTGACGCATGATGAACTTCTATGGAAGGGAATTGCCACCATTTGTGATAAACTTTTTTTGTTTCATTAATTAAATATTGTAACATCCTCAAAAGCCATGAAGTTGTTGAATCCTGAAACTTTGCTGCCTTCGTTATGATGATTATTTGCATCGTGTTATCTGGACATTTTCAGCAGAGTGATAAGAATTAAGATCGTGATTTGATGTGTATGTGATTCTCTGTTTCATTTGGTTCATTTACAGAACTACGAAAAACTTCAAGAGGAGCATGCTTTGAGCTACAACACTTTAAAGAAGAAGATTATTTCCACAGAGTAATTAAGGCTAAATTTTTGCTGAAATAGTACAAAAAGTTAATAAAACAAAACATGAGAAATTGCAAAATATCAATGAAGCTAATAGGAGTAATCAAATTTTAGATATTAAAAATTGATGAAAATGAAAGTAATGTGTAAATATTATTATAAAAACAAGATAATAAGTAATTGTAAAGACATCTTGTTGGACCTGCATGTGCAACTTGACATTTTTCAAGAATTTAGAAACGTTCCTCATCTTGCTTGATCAAAGTTCAGATGGGCATGATCAGAAATTTGCATTTGTAATAAAAATGGTAATCCTACACTTGCTAAATTCTGTGCATTTGTTTTATTTTGCAGTTTGCTGATCAAGAAATACAAGTCTAAATGTGAAGATATCCTTTTTGAAATGTTTATAATGATTTTGTTGCTACTACATGTATAACCATTTCACATGATAAAATTGATGATAAGTCATGAAAACCACAGTGGGATTGGTGATAAGCACTATTTCATTATTATTAATATTTGTAATTAGCACCATGCCATTGTAGCATGTCTAATCTCCAAAGTTATAGGTGAATTATTTCTTGAAATATCTGATATCATCAAGTATAACTTATATATACAACTCAAATTTTATGTAAAAGTTAACTGTTATTATAGAACACAATAAGCAAATGAGTAAACACTGCTAACTTTGAATCACAAGACATTAGAAAAGCATTTCTTCTTGTTAAGGGACGTTTCGCTGTTTTGTTTTACTCAGTTTATTTTGAAAAATATGAAATGACACATACATGTATAGAACCATTTTAACAAGAGCTTGGACTTTGGGTAGTTGTGTCAAACTGCACTGTGATGTAGGGCTGCCTTTTTCACGCCGGTTGGCCACTAAGCCATGGCTTTTTGAAATATACAAGATTTGTCTGGCTTTAAGCTAGGACTACACAATCCATGCATATTTTGCTGGAAACCTATGTAATTTTATCCTTGTTTTGAATTTTTGAATGATGCTTATATTTACTATTTATGTGTATCGAACTACATCTGAATTAATTTCTGTAAAAATTAAAGCCAAAAATAATTTAAGATTTTGAATACTTAATTTGACCTTGACCTGTGCTACATCATGACCAGCAAACCAGAAAACTTGAAGACTCTGTCAAGAAGCAGGAACAACTCCAGAGGTTTGTATTATCTTGGCTTATTTGTGTCAATACTCTTAAACCAATTTATTTACTATGTGTATTGTGATGTTTGGTTAAATACTGATAGGTTAAAATATTGACAAACTAAATTTACATGTAATAAACATATGCACTTTGTAATTGGTTTCTTTTTTCTATATTACATATTTTTAGAAAATGGAATAAATCTGTAACTTTTTAATTACATTTTTGTGATGTAAAAATTATAAGGTAGTGCATAATAGCTAGCAGAAGAAGTTAAATTAAAAAAAAACACCACCAAAATGTTTGGATAACTAAGAATGTCTTGATGTGGGATTTCAATTATAGACCTACAGACCCTGAAACGTACTACTACACCAAAAAAGCGTGCAACTTTCGTGCGAGAAACGTTTCGTGTAAACCGTTTAGCGTTTCGTGTAAACCGTTTAGCGTTTCGTGTGAATCGTGAAGCGTTTCGTGTAAACCGTTTAGCGTTTTGGGCAAAGGGTGCAACGTTTCGGGCAAAGCGTGTAAATCGTTTCGGGCGAAGCGTGCGAGAACCGTGTGAAACGTTCATCACATTTCATTCGGAACTCTCTGACAATTTAATTGTTTCAAAATAGCGCTCGTGTTAAACATTACGTTAAACTGATTGGCAAAACTTCTTTAAGATATTCTCGTAAAAAAAATCTATAAGAAATGATATACTTATCTTTTTACAAAATTGAATTAATTTTTAACAAACAAAAGAAAAGTACGCGTATTGAATGAAGACTAGTTACTGAGACTATTCGGCTGTGTACAACCAGTACACATAACCTCGGACATCGGGTAACATGCACCTGGCTGAACCTGTCGATCAAACTCTGTGTATTCGTTTTCATTGGATGGTCACGCGTCTGTTTTTATGTGAATAGCCAATAGAAATTTAAGACTTCAAGGCAGTCGGAATCAGTATTTGATGATGCACACAATTTCAATGATATAGATTATTTAACATTAATTTGAACAAAATTTAATGTAAACATAGAAAGAAAATATACTGTTCATTTCTATGAAATGCGGGAAGTAAATTCTTCTGAATCCTGATTAAAAATATTTCTACAAGTTATTATTTTAATTATTTAAACACTGATAACGGAAAACAACAAATAATTAACACACTGAAATTTTCCTAAAATGTACACATGCAATTAATTATTATGGGAATCTATATGCATGGTACTTAAATCAAATAGATTATGATAGATATATTGTACGCCGTTATGCGGGGCGCCGGTTATGTATACGAATATTGAGACAAAAATATAAATCATTTTTTTAATTTTTTGTTCTTTCCAAAATAGTAATGACAACTTTTTTTATTGTTTAATCCATTGATTTTTCTCTCTGATATTATTGTCGGAACATTTATTTACGCGAATGATTCGACATAAAAAAAAATCGGTTGTTTTACATGTATAGCTTATGTGACTAATTTTATTTTACATAAATCATCAATGTTAATAATTACAGGTTTATTTACAGTTAGTATTTTTACATCGTATTCTCTGAAACCAATAAAAATATTAATGTGAGAAGAAAAAACAAATCCCGCCGAATACTGAAAAACCGATTTCAGTTTGTAATCATACGCATTTTATTTTTGGTATTGAATATTGTGTTACGGTAACTTTTTTCTCTGGAATTTTTATTATTTACGGGACTAATAAGAATCATGGATATTTCTTTTGAGCAATAACTATATTTAGAGAAGTAATATTTTTGGCTAATTCTATGAATAAATAATTTTTTCCTTTAAATATAAGTACCAAATTAATTTAATTAAACAATTCAATACTTATGTACATATATGTTTCTTATATCAGTATTTCTATTATTTCGTGTTTTCTTAAAATTAATTCTTACTAACAGAGTCAGGGTAAAAATCTGAGAGAACCCGAATCGGTCAGAATAAAATTGTGTCCAAAGCGTGTGAAAAGCGAGCAAATCGTTTCGTGCGAGAATCGTTTCGTGTAAACCGTTCAGCGTTTCGTGTAAATCGTTTAGCGTTTCGGGCAAAGCGTGCAGCGTTTCGTGTAAACCGTTCAGCGTTTCTTGTGAACTGTTTAGCGAGCGTGTAGCGAGCGTGCAGCGAGCGTGTGGTGTAGTAGTACGTTTCAGGGTCTGTACATGATTGTAAATTTGTACCAAACCTATGTACCATTTTATCTTCTATTATTTATGATTTTGAAAGACTCTTTTAAATGTATTTTATTTTAATTGTATTCTGAAGTAGAATGTAAGCTTCGTGTATTATGGTATGCTGTATTGAGCTGGAATGAAGACCGACTACCATCAGTCATTTGTTGAATGTTGATCGTTTTTCAGGGAGGCGGAGACGTTGCAGTCCCAGCTGTCAGCAGCCCTACGTCAGATAGAGCCACTAAAACAGGTCAGTGATTTATTGACAATATTGGAACGAGTCACTTACACTACAGGAACAAGTCTGTTACACTACAGGAATGTGTCAATTACACTACTGGAACAAGTCACTTACACTACAGGAACAAGTCACTTACACTAAAGGAACAAGTCAGTTACACTACAGGAACAAGTCAACTACACTAATGTGTCTGCTACATTTCAGGCTCAAGTCAATTACCCTACAGGAACATGTCAGTTACACTAATGTGTGGGTTACACTAAAGGAACAAGTCAATTACACTACAGGAACATTTCAGTTACACTACAGGATCAAGTCAGATACACTAATGTTTCAGTTACATTTCAGGCACAAGTCAGTTACACAACATGAACAAGTTACCGGTAGTTATGGAATATAAATGAGTCATTTGAACCGTAGAGAAATGAGTCAATTACCTATGTTTTACACTTGAGAAATGAGTTGGTTACAGATATGCATGAGTAACAGTAGAGAAAAGATTCAAATATAGGGGGAAAATGTACAAATATTGTGAAAGAAAATGGTCAGTTACAAATAAAAGTTGAGTTGGCCACTATCAGGAATTTGACCAGTGACAGTAGGGAAATGGTCATGGGGTCAGTGTAAAATAAATCTGCCAGTTACTTAACAGGTCAAACCAACTTGTACATGTAATAAAACACACTTGAAATCAAGCTCCCTTGTTATTTGCTACTGATGATTTTAAGATGGTATTAAACTACATGTACATTAATTACTACAAGGATGTCACAATAGAAGACATTTTAAAGAACAACGAGCATTAAGCACAGTTTTGGTTTATGACACATTATCATATTACATTTACAAGTTTTGGTTTATGACACATTATCATATTACATTTAAATGTGAACTATATTGCTCTTAATCATTTTCCTCCCTCCAAAAACCACATTAGTACGTGTAATTCTCACATTTTTAAAAAAATTTCTTCTTACAGGAAAAATTGGTCCATGACCAGGAGAAGAGGAGACAGCTCCAGGAAATCCAAACTTTACGAGACCAGATAGTAGCAGGAGAGGTAACTCCTCCACATTTGTTTACATTCCTTTAATAATGTTCAAATTTTACACAGTTTTGTATTATTTTATCACTTTTTTTTTTTTGAAGAACTTTAAAATGTGTAGCTGATCAGTACTGATATATGGATTATTTTATATATATTGTAGCTATATATATAATTATAATATTATGTTATAAAGCTAGCATACATGTACTAGCAGATTTATGTTATTCATTGATTAATAAAAGGCTATTTTGCTAGATATGATAAGGCCCCCAAAAAATCACTTGAAATAAATGAAACTGCAATTTTAAAGTAAGACCTTTTTTTCAGAGTTTTAAAACTCAGTACGAACAGTTGAATCGTTCACTGCTCGAAGGGAAGGAGAAACACGATCAGGAAATAAAGGATGCCAACAGGAGAATCCGTGAACTGGAACAGAGGTACGTGAGAGTACATCTAAAGGGAGAAACAAAATATAAAACCTGAGATAAAAAGTTAAAATTTAAACTTTTTAGTATGCATGTATTTAAAACACTGAAACTGAGTTATGTACCTTTAGATACAATTTTTCATCCAATTTGGCAGAATGATTTCGTTCCATTTATTGTAACAAATTTTGCATTATATCATTTGATAATTATTAGGTATTATTAATTAATTAATTAATTAGTTCTTTCATTCATTAATTTGCTTATTTGTTCATTCAAAATGTTTCATCAGCAGAACTTGTCATCTTTTGTTGTTATATAAATAAAGTTTGTTAGTTTTATTTTTCTTTAAACTGTGTCTTTTTTGCCGATAAAAAGGAGATGCATTGTTTTTTACTTTTGTCATCTTCACTTGTGTTATAAATGTTGCCAAAGCAACTAAGATATAAACAATTAAAGTTAAGAATTTCAAGGAGTTTGAGTTGTAGGAATTTCAGTCAATAAACAATGTTTTTGAGTAGTCAGAATTTCAGTCAATGAACTAGATGAAAACAATATATGTGTACTGTAATTATCCATTCATCGATCTATTGAATAAATTGGATTGCTTTTAACTTTAGAAATATTTTTAAATTTTCAGTCAACAGAAACAGGAAATACAACTTACAAAGTTAAAAGGTGAGTCAAGAAATCTACATTATCGAATTGCTTCCAAAAGCTTTATTGAAACTCCCTGTGACAACTGAATAGTTTTTGATAAAAATCCCCAGACCACAAGGAATCTTTATTCACATCACAGGGCGAAAAACCATCTTTAAGCAAGTCCTTAAAGGTGGCTTAAAGGTGACTTAAAGGAGCTTAAAGGCTATACAACCTTTAAGCCGCCTTTAAGTCACCTTTAAGCAAGTGCTTATAGGTCCTTAATGTCCAAACTTCTTTAAGCCACCTTTAAGCCATCTTTAAGCATCTTTAAGTGGCATTTACGCTCTCTTTACACTGCCTTTACACTGTCTTTAAGTGGCCTTTAAGTCAATAATGATCAAGCTGAACAATAAAAACATATATCTAATGCAAAAGCTTTTTTATAGAGATGGGAGGGGGTCATCCGAGTGATAATATAATTTCCAAGGAAGGGGGGGGTGTTCAAGGCGGTTTTAATCGTCGCTCCATTAAACACAGATCGCTATCATCAGCACCGCTCCGATGGACACAGATTGCCGTTATAAAATTATTTATAATTTTTTGGGGGTTTCAAAATTATTGTAGGGATGAGCGCAGTCTCTGTATCTTAATATGTGCATAAAACTAATTAAAGTATGTTTGTTTCCTATTATAAATTAATTGGTAAAAAAAATCTCTCTCTCTCTCTCTCTTTCTCTCTCTCTCTCTCTCTCTCTCTCTCTATCTCTCTCTCTCTCTCTCTGTTACTCCGGTTATTAAACAAAATAAAGATAATGAACCAAAAATGCATGATTTAATTTGATAATCGGTTTAAAGTTTGTATTTTTTTTTTCAATATTCATTATTTCTAACTCTAGATCTGCTAGATACATGTTAAAGATGAAAAGACTCTCAACTGCCTTTGTTATATCGGGCAGGATATTACTGCTTTGTTTGTCTAGACATAGTTTTGTTCGTTTGTGTATATCTAATTAGAGTCTATTGTTTGTCCAACTTAAGAAAACCCCTGGAACTAACACAGAATATACAAGATATACACAACAGTTGTGTCGTGTGCCCAGGTGCCTGTTTGTGTATATCTAATTAAAGTCTATTGTTTGTCCAACTTAAGAAAACCCCTGGAACTAACACAGAATATACAAGATATACACAACAGGTGTGTCGTGTGCCCAGGTGCACGTCAGGGTTTCTAAAGGCGTTGAATCTTAGTATCTACGAGTATACGATAAGTCTAGTGAATAAAAGTTAATTTACATTTGTAATTCATTTTCAAAGTATTATTTCCTAGCTCTGGGTTTCAAAGATGTTACGTCTACAAATTAACGATACATGTATGTAAGAGTAAAATCTTGAGGCTAATTAATTAATGTACCGGTGATCATAAATAGGGGTTGATTATTTAAATATATGTATAAGGGTAAATATGTCAAATATACCCGGCCTGGCACATCATACAATTGTATATACAAGTCATTTGCAATTGCCACATGCAGTAAATACGTCACCGGTAATTGGTAATTTTGTTTGTTATAGAATTGATAGTTCAAAAATCATGTACATACAATTACATGTAAATATTTAAACATATTGGAACGGCGCCGCGATCATGAAAACCGGGAAATTGCGGGAAATTGAACAAATACCCTAATAGTATCAATGCATTTCATAAAAGAAATGATTTCATTTTCTTTCTTACATTTTTATAGCTATAAATTAGATGAACGTATATCTACTCGGTTTAAATTTATTAACTAAGAAAGCCTACTATAGTGAACCTAACGGTTTCCATTTAGGTATAATATATTTTTGTTCACTGAAGACCAAGTTCCGTATTTCATTCTAAATACACGCATGCATGTAAATTAGATATAATTGATTGTTACAAACTGAATGGTTTGTCAAAATCTTTTCAAGTAAACACATTCAATACAGTGATTCAATATCCACTGATATATAGGATATAAAAACGATCATTCACATGTAAGTTACCGTGGCGCAGAGGAAGTGTGGTGATGCTAGTAAACTAGGGGTCCCGGGTTCAGTTCTCGCCGTGGCCGGTTTATTTTTTGTGTTTTTTTTTTCATTTTTCTTTCTAGAACAAAAACCGTTTTAATACCTTTTCTTTCATAAAGTTAATACATTTTGTTGGAAATTAAGCACAATATTGAAATATTTTTTTTTAATGGCTTAAAGGTGGCTTAAAGGTAGCTTAAAGGTGGCTTAAAGAAGTTTGGACATTAAGGACCTATAAGTTGTCCTTAAAGGTGGCTTAAAGGTGGCTTAAAGATAGTCTTTAAGCTGCCTTTAAGCCATCTTTACGCTTTCTTTAAGCCATCTTTAAGCAACACATATAGCTTAAAGGTAGCTTAAAGGTGGCTTAAAGATCGTCTTTAAGCTACCTTTAAGCATCTTTGAGCTATCTTTAAGGAGAACTTAAAGATGGTCATTCATCCTGTGGCATTCTCATGTATATAGGATTTCTGTAATCTGTATTCTTTTTCATATAAAGGTCTTTTTGGTTCATTTTTAGAAAATGTTTTTCAGTAAAAAAAAAATAAAATCTCTGTAAACATGATAAATGTGCAGTATTGTAAAGGTTTGATGCAATTTTTAACCATTAATGACTTTTAGCAATAGTGCTGCTTCTTTTCAATGAATGCAATAAAACCGGTGGTGTTATCAGACACTTTTTAAAAGGCTGCATGCATGGAATGTGATACCAGCAGTATAATATGGGCAATTCTCAGAGTATGGAGTAAACATTTATTGTTAACGAGTATATTTATTTTTGATGCATGAAAAATATGCGCACTACCTGTGCAGTAGATAAGAATATGCATTATGCTGTAAAAAGAAAACAATCATCAGACACAAAATACAAACTTAATCAATCAATCAATTAACTAGAGAGTTTATGATATAAATCAGGAAATTTATGCATAATTGTGATTTGTGTATGTATTCAATATCTTCTTTTAATTGATTGATTGATGATTTATACTGGGTATTTCATTTGATAATTTTAAAACTGAAATTTTGTTTAGATAACTTGGTCATTGTTCCTTAAATGTCATGAGCGATAGACTTTTTGAAGTTTCTTTTTTCCTTTTTGGTCTGTATATACTGGTTTACCCCACAACCAATGAATATCAAAACGAGCACAATGTTTATACCCATCACAACCATGGCCTCCGTAAAATACGACGGCATGACGAAAATCTTTAATGTTCCCGTGGCGTTCATGTCGCGTGACAGAGTCGTACAGACATACTCCCCTTCGTCACTATTCATGACATCAGAGATGGTCAATTTTCCTTCCGAGTCTAAAAACCGGGAATGGGCGGTCTGATTTACAGAAGTTTCATTGGGGAACAACCAAAGGAGTGTCTTTACTTCATCACCCGAGTAAGTGCATTCAAACTCGGCACTCTCGCCTACTCGAGCAGCGATTTGAGACGGTGAGACCTTTAATGTTGGTTCCTCTTCTTGGGCGCTGGCAATGGAGATAACAAACAGAACGGCAAACACCACCCCCTGGTTGCAAATCATCTTGTTTCAGAAAACGGCCTGGAAATGATGCAGGAAAGTTATTGTCCACTTGGATGTGTTCTACCACTATGAATAGAGAAACCAATGTACATTGCTTATTTTTGTTAGAAACGCGCATACATATGAATTCAAATATGATATTTAATTAGATATTAATTGATTTAAGTAAACAAATTGTCAGAAATTATGGGTACCAATTATAAGCTGTTGATAGATCTCTACATAGTTCAGTATTATTGCATTATTTCAGTGATTATATTTTTGAGTTGTAACATATAGCCTTTCATCGGAGAGCTTTCTAATACATGACAGACAGTATGAGCTTACAGTTGATGATTTAAAAAGATTGAATGAATTGTACAAAGTGAGAGTTAATTATTTTTTTAAAGCCACAAATGGCTTATACACATAATGTTCATCCATGAGCAAAATATTTAAAAAAAAACCATTTTAATTTTTTTTTATTGCCCCTGGCATGAAATGGCTGAGGCATTATGATATAGTGTTACCCTGTTCCGTCATTTTGTCCTTATATATCCTTCTGTCATGCCTTAATTTATCATTTACTTTCCGATCATTTTCTCAACAACCATTGCACACATTCAGCTCAAATTTGATATATGGATGTGGCTTATGAATATACAGGTTAAGTTTATGATTTTTGGCAGAATTATGCCCCTTAAACTTAGAAAAAAATGGGAAATTCACTTTCCAATCATTTTCTCGCATTATCACCGGTGTGAGATCGGTTTGTCCGGTGTGAGACAGCAGTGTGAGATTTTTCTGTCTTACACTGTGTATTACTACGCCGTTTTAAAATGTAAACAAATGTTGTCTACTGTAGGGAAATGCAAAATGGTGCATTGAGATTATCCATTAAGTAATTGTGTTGCTTAATTAATTACAATTTATCATTTTTTTATTTAAAAAACTGTCGTATGCTCTCATTTTGACTTGCACTATTTGAAGGACGCGGAGGGATAAACCGAAAGTAATCTTTTGGACGTCATAACAGAAAGTTGTCAAACATCATGTTTTAAGGAAATATAATGCAAGAAAAATAATCATTCATTATATACTCATGTGGGATAATGAAATTCCATCTCGGGGCCAAGATTCACAGTCTAGGACTCGGCAAAGCCTCGTCCTAGACCGTGAATCTTGTCCCCTCGGTGGAATTTCACCATCCCCCACTCGTAATAATGAATGATTCTATTAATCTCAACAACCATTGCAAACATATAACTCAATTGTCATATATGGATGTGTTATACTTATAGAAATATATACACTCAGGTTGAGTTCAATTATTATATAGTTTGGGTCCAATGATTTTTAACAGACTTGTGCCTATTGAACTTTGAAAAAAATGAAAAATTCTCAGTTTCCGCCCTCTATCTTTTGAAGGGATGCATATATATAAAATTGATATTTCTTTAAATGTAGGTTAATTACTAGAAAGTACAGTTCAAGTTTGAATTTAGTTCAGGTTCGATGAATTTTGACAGAGTTATGCCCCTTTGAACTTAAAAAAAAAAAAAAAAAATATATATATATATATATATATATATATATATATATATATATATATATATATATATATATATATATATATATATATATATATATTTCATATAAGATGAATATATTAGAAAATACAGGTCAAGTTTGAACTTTGTTTCAGTTCAATGATTTTTGACAGAGCTGTGCCTCTTGAACTTATAAGAAAATGGTGATATACATGTACTATATTTGGCATTGGAAGTTTTGGTCACCTTGGGGGCATTTGTGGCATTACAACACATCTAGTATATCATTGTATTAAAAAGGTAATTATGTTATCAATTGAACAACAATTCAATTTAAACCAAATGTATTGCTGTAACATTTAAATAAAAGTGGCTTTATTTGCCACCTCCCCCCCCCCCCCCCCCCCCAAAAAAAAAATAAATAAACAAAAAATTAAAACTGCATAAAGCATATAACTGCCCACCCTGCTTCCATACTTGCTTGTTTCAATTTATATGAGAGAAAAAAATGAGTTGTGAAAAAAAAAACGTAAAAATGTCATCTATGAGGTTGGCATGTGAATTTTTAATACCAGACTTCTGCTATTAAAGTGTGACTTTTATTTCAAGCTCATTTAAAATGACATGCATGTAGCTACATGTATTCTGTGCAACTTTTCTGACTAGGTAATTATTGACATATATGTTATCAAACATCAACATCATTACATTTCAACATGATGTGTTTTGTAGATATAGATAAATGAGTTGGGGGAGGGGGGATGTTTAGGTTGCTACCTTTGTAGAACTTATCTTTTCATCTGAGCTAGCTAGGCCATGTTTCAGATTATTTGAATTTAGCTACAACAAATATGATTATGAAGCCTAGATATATATCACTACCGAGCATGTATTTTTTTTTCACCATAATTTTTAGTTGTAAGGCATGCACATGTAATGCAATACAGTGTATATATGATTGGGAAAATTAAACTTACATGTGCTTAAAGTATTAATGCAACATTCAATGACATGAAGGTAAAACTTATCAGCTGGCAGGTCAAATATCAGGGCAACGAAAAGTATGTCAAAAGTGACTTTGAAATATCTCAAAACAAAAAGCCTAATGAATTTGAATAAAATTTAAAAAAAAAAAGATGGATAAATTGAAAACTAATTGTCTTACCTTTACTTGCATAGATTCCTGTCCATTACATAATCCCAGTCTTGAAGATGTTTCAAACTCGTGATATATATTTGGTTTAGCAAAACAAACTCAGGTGAATCTTATTGTACGCATCTACGGTATGTGTTCATACAGCCGTGGACTCAGATTATAGGGTTCAAGTTACATCTGGTGATAGCGAAATAAGACAGACACCACAGGGGGATTTAAATGCTTGCTTATCTATACATGTTATGAGCAAATTAAGGGATATATATACTTTTCCAATACACATTGACAGCTATGTGTTAATTGCTTGATAAGTGAAGTTTGCACGTTGTTCAAGTATTGTTGCACATGTTTTGTTATAAAAAATATGATACACATTCACGTGACATATTAAGTTTTAGTGTGCATGTCCATAGTATACTTATTTATTTACTCAAGGATGGGTCGGATATTTTAGGTGAATGTGACAGTAACTCTGTGTATGCTTAAAGGACCTTGGAAAAAAAGTTCATTTCCTGGGAGACAATTTGGGCATTTATCAGTTGTACAATGCATCAATTGATTGGTCATGTGATACATGTACATGTGGTTGAAACTTGACATCAGATTACGTGAACCTGAGGTTTTGTAAGACCAGTTTGTTAGAATGCCCAGAGAAATATTTCACCATGTCTGCAGTTAAAGATAAGCAAAAATTATCATTGAAATGAAGAAGCAGGGGAAGATAATTCAGAAATTTGTAATGTTCGTAAAATGTATTATTGTGAAGTTTTTCATGAGTAGCTTTGAAAATTGCTGCTAAATGAATTTTGAAATCTTAAAATCATGCAATTACAATTGGTTAAAATTGTTCATATTCACAAAAAAAATTAAACTTGGATGCTTAAAAAACAAATGCTGATCTTTTGAATCTGAATAATGTATTGATCAAATAGCTGCTGTATCACATGTAATTGATGTAACTGAAAATAAGCAGTTATAAGTGCAGCACCAATGTCCCTGGGATATGAATAAACTGTAGATTTCTCCCCACCCGAATCTTAGTTACTTCTAATTATTCATGATCATGCTCCCTAGTTTTAGTTTAATAGAATATAAACAAGCAATTTTGATCATTCAATGTTTTGCAGCAGATTAAATTTGTACTTAGGTCAGCATAACTATGCATGTACTTCTATATTATTCAGGCAATGCCTGGAAGGTACATGCATGTACACATTATGTATCTACATGTGCATGTGTCAGGTTTTAAGAAATTTAATTCTCAGATGTTATAAAGACTTTTAAGTTAATAATTAACATTCAATTTCCAGCTAGTATATACAGTAAAACTCATTTAGTTTGAACATGGATATAGTGAAATCTTGAATATAGTGAATGGTTTTCATCTTTTTCACAACACAATATATTAACTGAAACACCTGGGTCAGTAGGGGTTTTTATACCACATCTTTGTTTACATTTAGTTATTTTACTCTCGTTTTTTCCAGAGGAAAACAAAGTGTTAAAGAAAGAAAACAGCAGATTCCAGAAGAGAGAAAAGAAGACAGAGGAAAGTCTGACTAAGGCTCAGGTAGGTCTGTTAAGGTTATCAGAGGTCACAAAGGTCATGCTATCTAAAGGTCAAGGAAGTTCACTCTTACTTTACATATTGTACATGTAAGAATTCATGTACTAATAATGCATGCAGATTTGTCTCTAGATGGAAACTGCACTTCTATCAAAAGATCTTGTATACTAGATAATAACAGTTCTGTTAGATTGTTACAGTACTTTTTAAAAAAGCATATAAAGTTTTTGATGGCCGGGGATGGGGACAAGATAGGGTGGGATGGGGTTTCATATAGGTACTGTTACTGTTTCACATTTTATTGCTAACTTTGACTGTCTGTTGTACATGATTTATTATTTTTCAGTTCATTTGTTTTCTTTAATAGTTATTTTAACTTAAGAGTGCATCTTTAAAATTCTTTCCAAATTTCCTATTTAAATTTATTGCTGTTTTTAATGCAATATGACAGTCTGTGTATTTTCATAATTATTAGTGGGTGTTATTGCTGGGTTCACAAAATAAACGAAAATGGAATTCATTAATTGATTATTTATGTCGGTTGCAATGTTCCATCTCTTACATACTTGAATGCAATTCCGTGAGAAAATTTCCTCTATTGAAAGTTATTGTTTTCAATTTGCCAATCTAATTTGCCTCAAGAAATACATTGTGGATTTTTTTCACCCAGGTGACTTGATCTGTGTGTATGTGTGTAAGGATCATTTTAAATTGTTTATCTGTACACAATGTGACATGTTTATCTTCTTGAGTTTTGAAGTTTAGACAGTTGAGATAAGATTATTGGTTGTCATGCTCTGTCACACAGTCCAGAAGAAACAATTACAATTATGTTCAAACATTTCTAGTTTGTTGCAAGCCAGTGCATGTGTTTTTAAAAAACTGCTCTCCCAAAAATTATTGCCAGTGTGTGTTTTGGGGTATTTTAATTTGCTGCTGATTTGATTTTTAAGGAAATATTGTACAGTATTTTCTATGTTTATCTTTCACTGTGTTTCTTAATGTAGTTTTGTGAGTCAACAAAAAAGTAGTACAATTGCACTTAAAGAATAAAAGGAAAAATGCAAAAAAAAATAAATATCAATTTTGAAATATAAACAGTAGATCTTTGATTGGTTTTGTTACAAGCTGATACATGTTTGTCATTTTGTTAAAATTAGGGAAAATCTTTAATTAAACATCTTAATTGTCATTTAGTATTTAGTGGTATCAATTAACATTATTTAATATCTGACTGACAAGTACATATATGTACCTCAACATCTCTCTTTAGGATTTTAAACATTGACATTAATATTGAGCATGCATCATTATCAGATCTGTGCATAACAATACACAATTTCCAGTAAATGAGAGAGAGAGAGAGAGAGAGAGAGAGAGACAAGTACATATATGTACCTCAACATCTCTCTTTAGGATTTTAAACATTGACATTAATATTGAGCATGCATCATTAGTCACACCAGAGTAGTGTCCCCTCACTATTGTACATGTTAAGTACTTTAGTATTCTTAAATTACATGAACACACTGATATAAAGACAGTATACTGATATAGATATCGTTATACATGTATATAGTCTTTTTTTCAAGTAACTAAGTGCCTGATTTAGTTAAGAATTTATAAGATTAATAAGCAACTGTTAATGATTTTCAGTACTGATTATTTTTGTTTCAGGAGAATGTGGAGAGATTCGGGGAGATACTGTTTCAGAATGGTAAGTGTGATGATAATAATCAATCAACAATATTTTCAGATGAATGTAAAGTATGTGTGCCAAGTAGTGCTCAGCACATGCATCCACTGAAAGCTGTAAGTTCACCCAAACTGAAAGAATTCTGAATTCTAGCTTTTATAAATGCATTAATGAATTGAGAGATATTAAAATACTTAACATATAAATTTACATGGACATGTATAATTTCATATATTACATAACCTATACACAATTGTGTTTCATAGCTGTAACAGTTAGCCTATAAGCCTGTTATCATTTGTATCAATAAAGGATGGGTGTGTGTTGGCGATAACTGATATTTTGTTATTTTACCCACATGCATGTGAGTGAGTGAATATAAGCCAATTATTTTATCTTATTGACCAGTAATAGACAACGTTTACTTCCAGTGAAATATTTTTCTATTTTATTTTCCCATTGTAAATACATGTACAGGTAGTTATCAAAACATATAAATAGCATTAGGTCCCCCCCCCCAGTTTTTTCCTAGAATACATGTATATCTGGTGTTATCCTGATTGCAAGGTTTAATTCAAAGTCCAATAACTGGTACCTCTTTACTAACACCAAACTCTGCATCAAATTAAGTTGAATTTCTTCTGTATTACTTAAGTTTATAATTATTTAACTCCACACACACAAACTATTTGTAAAATTGCAAGTTTATTGTCTAACTCGAATTCAACTGTTTTCTTTGGTGCACCTTTGGTAATTTGAGTATGACAAAATTGTCCTCCAAGCCAGGTTAATAGGTAGATATTGCAATACTTTTAATGTTCATTCAACTTCACTGACAATGTGCAAGGATATACTTACTGTGTGTGTGATAAACTTGCATGTTCTAGCTGTACTAAATTGGTACAGACATCTTTCTATCTTAAAATTGTTATGTTTGTTTTCTAGTGCAAACGATGAACATGGTTAAAGTAATCAAACATGCATGATAGTACAAGTTACTTCAATACAACAGTCTTGTTTTCAAACAGGTCTCTTACCAAAGAAAGACAGACTTCAGTGGAACAAGAGAAGGGTGTTGCTTAATGGAAAGGGGGCGGGGCCAGCTACTGTTACCGAGGGGTCCTCATCACTGGAGGAGGGTGTGTATATCATGTGACCTCATATGTGCTGGGTCAAGAAATCTAGATCTCTAAAAGACTCACTTTGAGTCTTTCCTGATTTTGTGTATTAGAAAATATACTATTTAAACTAATTGTGTCTTAGTATAAGATGTGATCAGAGTGTATATAATGATTATTATTTTATTTATGAAAAATAAAAAATGTAGTTCCCAAATTTTATGTTTCTTTTGATGAAAAACATCTTTGCATGTTTTCTAGATGACCTGGTGGATCCCGGGTTTGTCTCTGACCAGGAAACGGACCTACCCCAGACCAAGGCCCGCTGTCAGCACACCCTGACAGTCAGGAAGATCGGGATAACCCACACAGAGGGGGAGAGGAAGGCCCCGATGGAACCCCCCGAGGAGGAGGGAAGCTTGATGGAGTTCCCCTTCGCCTTCAGTCCCCTGGTGTCCGTCCTCTCCCCTCTACCCCCATCCCCACAGTCCTACAGAAAGGTGAGACACAAACCTAATGGGAAGTTTCTCCTCTAAGTGTAAAATAATTGAAACATAATTGTATTTTATAAATCATCTCCGCTGAGCTAAAATATCTTTTGATATAAAATGTCAAGTTTTAGATTTTTTAAATGAATGTTCCTATTGTTAATTTACAAGGAATTCAATTGTCCAAACTTGCCATCTGTATAAAATCTTTCTTTCTTTAGCTTTTATGCATGTCTATGACTTTTGGGAATTTTTCATTTTTAATATGTTTTGCAATAAATCACTTATCTATTAGGTTTCACTTATTCTTTTTTTTTTGTCAGGAGGTGGAAGACAATGAAGACAGCGATGAAGATTTGGAAGAGATGGCTGAACAGCTGGAGCAGGTCTTCACAAACAGTCCAAGACGATCTCCAAGGAAACGGGTACCCCCATCTCCCCTCTCGAGAGACCCAAACACCACCCTGAAGACAGACAGAGGAGGTATCTCCAAGGAAGCTGGTCAGGAAATGATGAAAGATGGAAAACAGGTCACAGTGCACAATCGGAGAGAAGATGGAAGTCTGAAAGGAAGTCAAGATGGAATTCTGGGTGGAAAAAGTGGCGGGCCTGTCGGGCTGAAGGGAATCAAGAGGATAACATTTACCTGTGAGGAGATGGATACACAGGGAGAGGTGGTCAACTCTGAGGTAGCCCTGGTCAATCCCAAGCCCATTCTCAGCGGGCATCACAACTCGGCCTTCCAGAAGTTCTCAAAGAGTAACACTCCTAAACAGGAGAGAAAAACAGAGGAGAAATCGGTGCTTCAACCATCCAGTGAAGCAGATATCAATGAATGTTCTAGAATGAAAAGTGAGGATGGGAAGGAAAGAGTGGGTAACCACACCAACATGCACCACAAGAGAATCAGGTGCCTTAGACAGCATGCCTTCAGACCAGTCTCTGTGTCCCAGGAAGATTCCAATGCATCAGATTCAGTGGAGTCCACAGGGTTCACTATAAAACTGACTGAATCACAAAGTGATAGCAAAGAGAAAAAAGGCAATGATGTACAAAACCATCAGAATGGAGAGGAAACCTTCAGGATTGAACAGCATTCTCAAGATAAGGATATGGATATTGATTCTGTGTTGTCCATTAGAACTTTGAGAAAGTCCCTCAGCTTGCCAGAAGGCAAAACTTGTTTTGAGAATGTGGGGGCTAGTTCCCCTGGAAATCGGAAAAAAAGAATATCTTCAGTACCTCACAAAGGTTCGAACAAAGATTCAAGAAAATTTGTGTCAGAATTAAAAATAGTGCCAGAAAATCCTAGATTGACTCTTACAAATAAGACAGATGATAGAAATGGACAGAAAATAATTGAAAATAATGAATTAAGTGAAGAGACTTGTAGCAAGGAAACTATACAATGTGATGAAACTTCATCAAGCAGACTAGCCAGAACGCAGACTTTACCTCTGTCTACAAGTGACGTAGACACTTTATGTCAAAGGTCAAGGTCAAGAATGAAAATCCCCAGTGGAAGGAAAAGGGACGAAGGAGTTTCTGTAACTGCGGAAACATTGACAAATACAAAAGAAATCAAGAAGGAAAATATTGGAAACAAGTGTGGACATAGTGTTGTGAAAGATGCTGAAAAAGTAGAAGATTCGGAGAGTTCCAAACTGTTGGTGACCACATTAAGACAAGACAGCCTTGGGTTCGCCCTGAGGTCTCCACCTGTTCTCAAGTCCCCTCCTATTGTATTGCCCTCTCATAAGGGGTTAGGAATAGGTGCATCAGCATCCAAAGCTCAACAAAATGGGCCACTGTTTGGCAAAGAGAAAAATACATCAACTAAAGCGGATGGAGAGCTTATCTCTGAGGATTCTAGCATGTCATCGTGTGCTGTTAAAGGATCAATGGAGAAAAACTCTGCAGAGATTCTAGAAGAAAAGGATGGAAAAAATCGAGATTATTCTAACTCTGCAACAAAATTCAAATCAACTGTTGAAATTAGTGATAATAGTAACAAAAATGACATGTGTAAAGTGCATGTGATTTCAGACAGAAATATAAGTGTAGACTTGCTAAATAAGGTATGTAGTAAACCCAGTGAAAATGAGTCGAGCAAAGAAAAGAATGAGGGGGTCATTGAAGAACCAGAATTACCTCGTCAGGAGAGCATGGGGTTTGTCCTGAGTGGAGATTCAATGGTAGAGGCGGAGATGGTACCATCAGACAGTGATAAAGTGGAGCAAGATCTGTTTATAAACATCAAGGATTCATCAGGGATAATCTCTCAGGAAGAGAAAGAACAATTAAGCAGTGCATGTGACCAGGAAAGGATTTTGCAAACAGATAGTGGGACAAAAGTTTCAGTGCAGCAGGTGTCTGAGATAGTGGTCTTGAAGACAATGGAAGATGAGCAAAGTGTGAATGTAAAGTCAGATCTTCAGCTCGTTTCTCAAGATGCTTCAAAAATGAACAGGCTGAAACATCCTGGATCGGATAGAGACATTCATGGAGAAGATGCCAGGAAATCAGTAGATCAGAATGAGGGATCTGCTGGAGAGACATTGAGTGAAGGGAATTCTGGGACAGTCTGTGATGTGAAGGGTGGTAAGTTTGATGGAGCTAGTGAACAAGTCATTGGGAGGAGAGTGTTACAAACCTCAAAATCCAGTGGAGAATCTGTGAACACTTTAAATCAACCTTCAGTGTGCCTAAGAGGCAGTGTCTCTACTAACTTGTCCCAATCAACTTCTGCTAATTTGAGTGGTGATAGTGACTCCCTTGCTCAAATGAAGCAACAGAAGGACGTTGGAAATTCAAAAACTGCAATTAATGCCCCAAGTTCTATCCAAGCATCTACTGGTGCTTCCAGAAGGCCTCCCACCTCGTTTCCCCCAGAAGGCAGCAGAAGTAGTTCCATCCCAGTGTATATACCTAGTCTTTCAAAGTTTGTTCAGAAGTCCAGGTTTTCGGCTGTGGTGGCATCCAGCACTGTGGTGTCACCAGAGATGGAGGATCTTCCCTCTCATCATCCACACACACACAGTTCCCCTACTCCCCGGTCACCCTCTTCCCTCTCAGCAGGGGGACCAGTATCACCCCTTCCACCCTCTCCATATCATTTTTTCCTACCAAATCCTATCTCCCCTCTTCCACCTTCCCCAGTAGGAGAGGTTGTCCCAATATCACCTTTATGTACATCGCCTTTTGATTTAGAAGAATCATCCATTAACATTCACATAGCATCATCTGAATCGCAGAGATTAAGCCATCAGAGTGTTAGTACTAAAACATCCATTGCCTCATCAGTGAAACAGACTTCCATTGTTCATCATCGTACAGCCGCAGTTCAAATCGCCAAAGAAACCAGGCCAAGCCAATCATGTCCTTCAGGGAAAAAAATTGTCCAATCAGATGCTAGTCCTCGAACATTTCACGCAGTGGCACCACCAGATGCAATACCAGTCAAAGCCCAGACAGCTGTGAAAGGAAAATCAGGGTATGTTTCTTAATAAGAATGACAAAACAGTTTTCTGTAGATTTCCTAGATTTAATGATAATTAGGGTTCTATGGGCCTCCTATAGTAATCCATTTGTATGACCAACATCACTTGTTTGGAACATACATGTACTTTCCTTTGCCTCAATTTTGCTTCATATCACCCTTATGATGAGAGTACCTTTTCAGTAAAAGAAAACCTTGAACCAATTTTCTACGTCTTGGCCTAAAATTACAGTGGACCTACATGTATGTGTAAAATTCATGTCTGTATCATGCATTTTTTCACTTGGCCCAAATGTAGCTTACATACTTTACCCACAGAGTCCTTCTTGGGTTAGAGTTGTGCAGTGATTTGAACATCCTTTCTAGATCAATTAAAGTTCAAAGTCATATCGGACCTCTTTTAAAACCCTTGTCTAAAACTTACATGTGTGGTCTCCAATTAGCATTTGCCTATACTTCACATAAAGAACTGTTTTAGGGATAAGGGTGTGAAGTGACCTTGGACAAAGTTTTAAGGTCTTAGGTCAAGGTCATTTAAGACCTCCATGAAAAGATATTTGTCTGAACCATGTAATAGTAATCTCTTCCATTTACATTATCTTGGTCAAAGTTTGAATGAAAAGTGCTTTGGAACAAAAAGTGTGCAGTGACTCAAGGTCAGATGTGAAGATCAGAGCATTCATTTTTTGCCTTCTCCCAATTCTGTTAGATTGAACCAAAAGAGCAGTGTGTAAGGTGTATATGGTAACCTTGAATTAGAATTTCTTTGTCCTATGCCAAGGTCATAGCAGTCCCCTGTTAAAGGTTCTTGTCCAGACCCTAATTTTTCTTTTGTCTTTCCTATATGCCTTATACATGACTGAGTACTTGTTGAAGAAAGGATGTGCAATAATCTTGGACTACATATCTAAGTCAGAGGTCAAGGTCAAAACAAAATTCTTTATCTTCATCCCAATGTCCTTAATTAAAGCCAGGCCATGTGAGATGGTTTTCATCTCATTGATGACAAGTTATATTTCAGGGCCTTGTGCACTCCTCTTTTTCAGCCAATACATGTGCAAAACAATATATTTATGATTGATTAAACCAAAACACATAGGAAGCTTTTCTTGCATTAAGTTTGATTTTGTACCTACGTTATATTTGGTTTACAGGTCACAATCCACTGCAACAAGAAAGCGGAGAAGCTTGGACCAAAATGTCCCCATGCCGGAGGTTGCGGAAAAGAAACAGGTGTGATATATTTCTAATGCTAAAAAACAATAGTGTCACCAGAAATACTGCCCAGTATTCCAACACTGTGAAAGTCTGAAAGAAATAAGCATATTCTTTAGATTTGCAATGATATAAAATACAGAAGACATGATTTTAATTGTAATGAATGAAAAATTAGGATAATTAATCTTTAAAACTATTGATTTTTTCACTGAAAAAATTGCATGTAGCTAGAGATTTATTATTCTGCTTGTAGTGTTTTGAGAAAAATGCACCAGCAAAGAAGGATGCGACCAGCCTAGCAGAGAAAGTGGATCTTTATAAAGGTAAGATAAATACCAAGTACTGAGGAGAAAATAATGATGAAAGCATGTCATATATGGCTGTGTTTTAAAGTATTGTTGGCTAAGTTAACACAGCTTGCACTAAACTAAATAGAAGTATATTACCAAATGTAAAGCAAATAACGTACATATGTATTATATGCATGATATTATATGCTTATAAAATAATGTGCTTCATCAAATCAGAATAATTATTGATAGACCATTTTCTTCCAAATCTGGTACACACAAGATACATGTATATCATGTTTTCAGTATATTTCTCTATGATTTACATCTTTGTAAATTTTCATACTGTCTTAATTCATGTATAACTCTACGGCAAACATTCATATAATTATTAAGTGTCTTTTAGCTAAGTTTTACTTGAGCAGTATAAACTAATTAAAGATCAAAATAAGCACTATTTTTAATTACTGATTAACGTATAAAAAAATTATCTGTTTCAGTGATTGAAGCAGAAATGAAGCACTATATTAATGGAACGGAGATTACTTGTCAGGAGATGGTTGATAAACTGGTTCTCCTGGCGGACCAGTCTGCAGTGTCTAGTCATTTATTGCAATGGACAATCCAGGTAAACACGGCTATAGCTTGACACAAGTCACAGGACAGTGTATCATTAGGGAATATGCTTTAAAATAATAATAAATAAATAATAAAAACTATCATGATCATGCCCTCTCTCTCTCTCTCTCTCTCTCTCGGTTTTTTCAGTCTCTCTTATAAATGAACAGTCTCTGTTTTAATTAAAATTTTATGAGATACAAGAAGTGAAGAGTAGAGAAGTATTTATTTTATCCTTTTTTTTTGGTAGTATCTGCGATGTCAGGAAGTTGAGATGTTTGGGACAATCCATTGTTACTGTGCGTATAGTAGCGACTGTCAGTCCAGGACTGATCCATTCCTCACACCAGGGGAGGCCAGGCTTCTTCAGTTTTACAGCTGTCTCTTCCAAAATCAAATATGGGTATATCTATTTAAGTGTTTCTATATATAATATATATATATCTGTTGTAACATATGTGTTTTAAAAATATTTATTTTGTATCGGTAATTTTTGTTATTGTATAATGGCTGTGACTTTTTATCTTAATCTAATATTTTTCTACATTGAAAATTGATACAAAATAAATTTTTTAAAACACATATGTTACACTATAAAAACTTGACTTATTATGTGCTTCTCAATAAACTTAATGTGTAATTTTTAAATATTAGTAAAATTTGAATGCTTCCAATAAGAAGGCTAGGTCACCATTTCCATGTATTGATCTTCTTCAGAAAAAGAGCTTTGTATAATGTTATGGACACATATTTAAAGGGACTATTAAAGACATGATTTAAACTCAAAATTTTCAGCTTTATAACTTTTTATGGTTATATTTAATGCTTCATCAATATTTAAAGTCAAAAATAGAGTTACAAGAAAAGTAAAGAACGACTCTTGATGTTAGGTGGCTGTCTTATTGTTAAGTAGTTAACAAAGTTAACAAAATTAAATATGGGATCCGCGTTGACAGTACTGTAAGATTAGAGCTTTGTTTACATAACAATGAATTCTTACCTCTGTATCTTGCTTGTAACTTTTAACATCTAAATTTTTATCAGTCATTCAAAATGCATCTGTAAGCCATTTTATGCATAACAATTGAAATTTTGATCTCCAGTCGTGTCTAGGTCAATTTTAATTTTAGAATATAAATATGTTGAAGTTTTCTTTACTAACTTAAAGTTTTTAGCTTCAAAAATAAAATTTTAAAATTTGGAGTAGATGAGATAGGTGATGTGTTGACCACCCATCCTTCATAATGCAAATGTATGTGAAAGCTGGGTAGATAACTGTATGTACAATGAAATATTTACCCTAAGGCTTGAAAATGTTTTCCCTTATATAACACTGTTTGCGCAATCTGCTGTTATTCCTGCATAACATCACAAATAAGAAAGTATGGAGCATTGTTTCATAATTTGCAACAAATGTAAATATAAGAAATAAGGTATCATTTTTGGATGTATGTCGGGATATAAATACGAGTAGGTACGTGATCAAATCTTCCATAAAGCCTATCAAATCTTTCATAAAGCCCAAAGGGCTTTATGGCATATGATCACGTGACCAACCCATATTTATATCCCGATATACATCCAAAAATGATACCTTATTTCTTAGATATTCGCCTCTGTTTTAATTATTCTTGCCCCTTTTGCTCAACGGGCGAATTTAAAACTGAGTGAATTCCAGTGTCTCAAATTATCTCATAGTAAACACAAACATGTCTGGGCAAATTCAAGACGGGGCAAAACTGAAAGTGTAGATAGGTGAAAATTACATGGGGCAAAAATAACCCTGAGTGTATACAGTATTGATGATTCTTCTCATTTTCACTTTTGAATGATATGATATACCTCCATATTTGGATATTTGTTGATTTTGTTGTTGCTCAATGATTTTGGTAGGCTCCCCAGAGACAACAGCTGATAAACATGCTGTGGAGCGCCATATTCTCCCAGGACTCTCTGACGCTGACCAGTAAACTGGCACTGTGGTAGGTCGATCACACATGACTGCTCCATTGAAAGTTTGAAACCAAGACATAATACAATTTATTTAAGGAATCATTCTTTTGGTATAATGAGGTACTTAAATGCGGTCGGGTGTGATCAAATCCAATAAAGCCAAAGGGCTCTATGATGGATTTAATCAAGCCTGACCATATTTGATCGCTTCATTATATTCAAAGAATTATTCCTAGTCACTTATATTTGAATAACTTTCATCAATTGTACAATTAGATATTATAAAAGTCATTGGTGAAATGTATTGGACTATACATTACAAAAATCGATTTGTAGTGTTATCAAAAGTACGCTAGAAAATGTAAATATATTCCATTGTGTCATCCCACATTTTACAGCCACTTGAGCTCTATTTTCTCATTAAGTATTTGATTACTTTACTGCTTTATATTATTTTTCTTTTTTAAATTGAATTGAAGTATCTACAATGAGTTAGGTTATGTAAATCAGCTAATATTTTTGTTTTTGATTTGTTTACACCATTTCATTACAGTTCATATTTTGCTTGATGAATAATCATGATTATTTTTTGATGTTTGATTTATTATATGCTCGATTTTATCTACATTACTGGGAATTTCTTTTGCAGTCGATTCTATGTGGGGCTTCTTTTGGATGCTGGTAAGTTTCTTTCATCATTTACTTTTTTATTCTATTAAAAAAATTCAAAGGCTGTAATAATCATTTAATTATCTAAATTTCTCTTAGCCAGATTTCATTTAAGGGAGGTGGTATTTAGTGGGAAAATCATACTGAAGTTTTAAAGATTTGTATCAAAGGAATTATAAATTTTGATAAAGCTATGCATGCAGTCTTTGTATAGGAGATAAAGATACATATATCCCTTTTAAAGCACACAGTACAGTGATTTCACCAGACAAGTGGAGTTCTCTGATTTCCCATCTTATTCAGTATCCAGTGTTTGGTTTTGACAGTGTATATTCCTGAATAAAATGTTGCTATTTTTATTTTTCAAAGACCATTGTCTTGATTTTGATATATTTTCTAAAGACAAAACCCACACGCATAAGCATCTTTTGATAACAAGCAGCCATCACTTTCTATAATTTTTGGAATCTCCATATGTTGAAAGTGCATGAAAAATATTTGATGGTTAATTTGGCAGTAATGAATTGTGAAGTACTTCTTTTGTCAGTGTCAGTACTTTGATTATTATCTATAGGTGATATGGAACAAGCGAGAGTGTTTTTTTACCATGTCATGACCTGCAGATTTCTCAATGCACCGATGGTTGCCGTGGCGATAGTTGGAGTATGGCCACAATGTCTCTATAGGAATTCTTCAGGTAATCATGATAACACTAGCTTCAATAAAAAAATCCAGTTAAATACAATTTTTTTTTTTTACAATCTTAGTTCATAAAAAAAACCATTCATGCATCATACATGTATATAATAATTTTTTCTGCAAATAAAAATGAATTATAACAAAACATGGATAATTGAAAGAGGTCAGTTGGTAAATAATGTTCTTATTGCCTATATATAGCAACAAGTCCAGTTCTGGTTGTCATGGAGGCCTGCATCATGAGGGAATTGCAAGAACTGCAGGAGAAAGGAGCAAAGGTACACACTTAGTTTAGAAAAAGATGCAGAGGTGCAAATAGCTGGTTTGATAAGAATAACTATTAGTAAATAGTAACTAATTGCACAAAGATAAGAATGTAAGAGTTTTTGTCAGAGAGTTAATCTGATGAAGTATTGTTATCAATAAAACTTACAAAAAATCTTGAAAAATATTTTAACTTTATGATTTCACAGTAAGGTACATATACCGTACATGTACTTGTGTTCTATAATATTGAAAGTCAAATACCTGATGGTTGTTTAAGTACAAAGTTTGAAAAAGTTAGCTTTTATATCAAAGCAAAATAGTTTTTAAGCTTCTCTGTTAGGTTAGGTAGGGGGGACATTGAAAGGTTTATTTTGTTGTAAAGCAGTTGTAAAATTGTTTTGTTTTCAGATTGCTGTCTGTCTGAAGAAGCTTGTGAACTGGGACCAGTGTGTACATCAGAATAATGTCCTCTTACAGCACCTGGTGAAGGAAATAGAAAACAAATGTACTGATTTCCATAGCAACCAAGGTAACACCCTCTGTACCTTTATTGACTGGAGAGTTCTCCAGGGTGATCAAGCATCAATAACATGTATTTGTTTGATATATTGCTTTTATGTCTCAAGAAATGAATATAAATAAATTTATAAAGCTTAAATAAATAAAAACAGAAAGAACAAGTAATACATGAGAGCTTTCATTTATGTACATTTATATATATTTATAAACTTATTTGAAATAATTTTTTATTTATTTATTTTATATTTATTGATTTAATATATACATGTAGTTAATTACATTAGAAATTTAAAAATTTAAAAACAGTATGCTATAATAACAACAAATAATTATTTTTAGATTTGGAGATGTTTTGTTTTGTGATTTTCTAGGTGAAATCTATGAATTACGGCGCGCAGCAGAACTTCTCCTGGTCATGCAGAAGGTCGGCTTCTTTAAGACGGTCTTTATCGGCGTGGCAGTGGGAGCCCTGAACAGCAAGCTCAGGTCAAAGAGGGTCAAGGTCGCAGAACATTACATTGGGGTCATAATTCAAATTACAGGTAAAGTCCAAGCTTTTTATAATTTCAATAATTTTTATTAATTTTCATAACTCTTTTCTTGATATGCAGTACCCTAGGTGCAAGATACTTGTGTGCTGATTTATTCATTTAATTGGAACCACAGAAATATTTGAAGTTGTTTATGCACTTAAGTTATCTTTATCACAGAAGAGTAGGAATTTACTGGTGTATGGAGAAGAAATTGAATCTATCCATAACTTTCCGTATAAATTTTTTGTGATTTTATCAGAAGGACTGTTATAAAAAGTGTTTTCGACAATTAGTAATGTAGTACTTGGAATAAGATAATTATAATAAATTTAAAAAAAATGTTTTGAACATACATGTATTTTAATTTGTTATGCTGTATGAATATAAGAGAGTTGTTCCGCCAATGAAAGTACCTGTATGTTTCATAATTGTATTACAGAATGTTGTTTACCTTTTACGTCTTTGATTACAGCAAGTGTTTTAATGCAGCTAACATCAATGAACGAGAAGAGCAAGTCTCAGATCATCAGGAAATACATCACTAAAATACTCATGTCTGACCTCGGTGAGCACAACCTTTCATATAAAACAGTATTATGTGGGAAAGTCTGGATTCATTAGTTAATGAAGATACTTCTAAAATTAAAATTAATGTTAACATTTTACTTTTAAATTGATCCTCCTTTTCACACATTGTTAGGTAATTTTCTTAACATTTTTAATTATACATGCTTGATTTACATGTAGTTACATGATTTCATTAATATGCTCTTTTATAGGGATTAAAAATGTCCTCAATTGATTAAAATTAGCTTCAAACATACTCAAGAACTCTGTTACACTGTACATTTACTTAATTCTTTGTGCAGTTTTTAAAAAATCTTTCTCTTCCTATACTCTGATGTTTGTCAATCTGGTGATTTGTGTTTTCAGCTAGTCCAGATTTACAGCTGAGTATTGCACAGACCCTGCTGGAGTTGTCTTTCCTTTCTCCTGTAACTGTGATGTCAGGATCTCTCTACCCATGGTTCCTCGCCAATAAGAATGTTATCCCACCAGACTCTGTGTCGAAGCTGGAACAGACTAGAAACATTTTGATTGGACAGTTTCCTTACCTGAAGTGTCCAGAATTTGTCTTAGAGAAACTGGGAAAGATGAATCCTTGAAAGCCAGAAATTTTGTGATTAAAAGACACAGAGATCAACAAAAAGTAACGGGCTTTGATTGCTGAGTTATACATGTACTTTGCATGAGATTTGATATCTAATGTCATTCTAAGCAGGTAGCATGAGTGCCTGTCAACAATTGTACATCTGAGTTTTGTATATGTGACAAAATATAGTAATTTTGTTGGAGTGAATATTATTTGAACATGCATACCACGGTAATTTTTGTTAAATTGATGATGTAAAGTATGTTCTTATCATAATCAACAGATTCCCATTTGATTTGGATAATAACATCTTGCAGTGCTGTCTGATGTTAAATGTGCTTAATTATGCCTCGCTGTGTGATCTCAGTAGTAATGCTCTAGACTACCATATGAAATCAGTACTTATCTATGTCAAATGAACACAGTAGTCAAGCTGTTTTATGAGATCTCGGTAGATATAATGTACTTCATGAAGTCAGTTGTCACTATGTGATGTAATGACAAAATAGACAGGCTCTACTATACAGTCAATAGACATCACTCAGTAGTCTGGATGTGGAATAAATAGATTGGTAGTCATGTTGTCTATTTCAACTCAGTATATAGTGCTGTATTGTATGGAGTGCTCATTAATCATGCTGCAAACTCATTACACATCCTGTATTAGACTATACAAACTCAGTTGTTATGAGTGAACTCATACTTACTTAAAGTTAGTAGCTATATTGTGTGAACTCAGTCGACATGTTGCAGTGAATGAAGTTCTACTCAAGTTGACTGTGTGAAAAAGGTGATATGTTCTAGTTATTTTACACATACATGTACATGGAAATGCTACATAGCATATGAAATCAATGGTTAATGCAGAAGTCATTCTGCTGTTTTGTGTCAGATTAAGTTGTGCCATATTTAAATTCGACTGTTACATTTTGTTTCTTTTTCAAAGCAGTAATGTTCCATTTCAATTCTCTCATTTCATTTTAATTTATAACACTAGATTGAACAAAAAAATAGATATACTATTACAACATTTTTCACAAATTTAATGTACCTAAGCAGCTTAAATAATAACTAAAATGTTGCCTTTGTGTATGGAAATGTTATTATAAGCTAAACGTTAATTTAGTGCATATGAAGTTTTAGATCAGAATTACATTTTTTGCATCGGCATATATCTTTAACGCATTGTCATTTGTAAGATATGTTTATTGTATGTGTAAGTAGAACCACCCTTTTTTTTTTTTTATCTTTTTGATTGAAGAGGTGGCTGTTGAGATATATTTTCAATACACATAAATGACGTGCTTCACACATGTACATGTATGTTCCATACATGTATATGTAAATATATGAAGATATTTCAGAGAAAAATCTTATTTTTTATTTTAGGAAAAATGTAAAATTTAAAGTAAGTTTATCATATGTAAATGTTTATATTGCATTCGAAAAATTATACAACTGCTGGTCAATATACTGACTACTGTACGTTGGATTACGTCCCTTTGATCATTACTGTGTATGACTGTGTTACTGCTTATTTGTGATACAATGCTAATGGATGTTTTATACTTTAGATATTTTGATATAAATCTGTTTTTTGTTTTTATTACAAATTGTTCTACTAGAGTAAAGGAATAGTTAATTGTCTTATAGTAAGGGCACACAAGAATGTTCTTATAAATGCGCATATATTGAATAAAAATATTTATTGTTGAAAAATTTGCTTTATAATTTTATTTGCATAAGTTTATGAGAACGTCATTCTAAGTCTGATTCAGACTTTGAAATGTCAATCAATCAAGGTCATCAAAGGTCAACAGAACATGTTCAACGTAACCTAGCTATGCAATGAACAATTGCAAGGAACATGCTTTCCTACTATTTATTAAAGAAGACTTGTCACACTTTGTAATTATATGCTGATTTGAGTTTGGTCAGTGATTTTCTGCTTAAACTAGGCATCAACAGGAAAGAAAATTTGAAAACTTTAATTCGATAACTTCGGAAGTAATTAGTATTTTATTTCAGCATATATACATTGGTGCTTACAGAAGTCCCAACCCCACTCCTTGTTCCCTAAAGCTTGAGAAGGCAGCAGTAGTACCTCCTTCCCAGTGTATGTACCTTGTCGTTCAAGGTTTTTTTTCCGAAGTAAATAGCCCGGGCAGCTTGTACATTTTACAGGAAAATCAATCAGTTTTGCTTTATGAATACCTACATGTAATAATGCCGTAAGGGATCTTAATTTAATACTGATATGGATAGTGCATTGCTTTTTGTGAACCTAGTGATGTAAATGCAAGTTTAAAATTAAATATCAAACTAAATAGAGGGACATATTTATTTACAAAACATGGGTAACATGTTACATACCTTTTTGCAATGATTGGTATTTAAAGACTGGAGGAAATAATCAGTTAATAAAATCCTTTGAAGGTTGTGGTGAATGAAAATTAAAAGGGAGGAAAACTCAGAAACAAATGTGTTCACTAAATTCAAAATTAAACATATTATTTTTGATATGTTGAAAATCGTCACACCGTATAAGTCTTCAAATTGTTCAAAAACCCTCTCAAGATTTCGATGGTAATTTTTTAATTGTTTTTTCTTTTAACAAAAGACATTTCCTTACTATTGATCTACATTGATAATTACGTTAACAAACCACCAGCACATAAATATAGAAACTCTATATTAAAAAATATATATACAAATGATCTACAATAAATCAAATGGTCTCTTCAGTATCTTTCTATACATTTTACTTGATTTAACACATAATTGTCATTATATTCTGATTATATTCTATGCAGTTTAAGAAAACGTGAATTCAACGTGTACATTATAACATGATTTTCTATAATGGACTATGAGAGATACAGTAAAAGTGGTATATGTAGATATTGAAAGTTACTACAACTGTCTGTGCATGTTTATTAAAGTTTGATTCAATAATAATACTAGTAATAATGTTGTTTCATGATTTGTACTGAAACACTTTGAGAAGTCCGTTTTCGTTGCCAACCCAGAGTGTAGATTTATACGGAGACATAGAGGTTGGCCGTGTTACTTCAGTCTCTGTCATTAAGTACTTCAAGAACGCTCCATCAGGACTGAGGAGATGGATTTGGCTGTAAAACGTCTCACATACAACGATGTTGCAGTGAGAGTCACACAAAACATCAGTTAGCTAGAAGACAATTTGCTAAGTCCCTCCACGGTAGACCGACTTCAAAGATCCAAATAGAGATAATATCACCAGTTCACTGATGTCACTTGCAATGTTTACTACACAGATATCATTGTTACCGTTCTGTCTGATTCTGACTGGTACAGTAAACAGCCTGGTCTGACCGTCCTCCTGATACTCGTACTCACGGATGACGTCACCGGTTGGTGTCAGGTGTCTGACCAGAGGTCTGTCGTGTAAGTCCAGTTGATATTTTTTCTGACTCGGTATCATTCAACGTGACCAGCAGTCCTCCTTCTGTTGATTGCTATATTACTACTGGTTCCAATGGGTCTGTACTTAACACGATGGAGACCGCATCTGACGGAGACAGACGGACAATGGAGTATTTTTCTAATTTAGTGGCGTACACATCACCATTGTCTGTTACACACATATCTTGTGCATGTATATATTGAATGTTTCTTTCGTCTTATTTTTTATGTTAATTCACACAATGTAATTTAAATCAGGATCCTTCACAAAACATGCCTCTTAGTTTATTGCTTGGACAAGATATAGTGAATTATCTTCATTTTTTTCATTTTGAAACGAATCATTCTCAGTACATGTAACAGTAATAACATCCAAATCAAAAGTTTCTCCTAATATAGATTCTAGGAACCCCTTACTGATGTCCCCTCTTTTGTATCTCACTGAATGACCCCCCCCCCCCCTTTCTATCACTGTCTGTGTTAGACACAAGGTTAGTCAAGTCTCTGAGGTTTTCTATAAAATCAGACATGGTACTGTGCTTTTCGTCTAGAAACTTCACAAGATCTTTAATATGTTCCCTTTTCTTTTCTAACACTAATTTTTTTACTCACTTCAGCATTTATTCTTTCTACATTTTCCCTCAACTAATTCTCAAAATTCATTTTGCTTTAATTGAGTTTAGAAACAAATGCATCGTAATGTATCTGAAGATTATTGATTTCAGAATCACAACATGTCTGGTTGTCCTCCACTTGTGTGGTTGCCATCTTTATATTTTCATCCATGTTTTTCAGATCTTCCACTGTAATTTTACAAAGAGTCTTCTTTAGTTCTGTCCTCCATAGACTTCCTGCTGTGGGAATTGTTTCCAGTCGTGGTCTTTATGGTCTGATTTGGCACATTGTGAACAGATGAACTCATCATAGTCCTCGCAAGTAATATCTATATTCATGCTGTGTTTTTCACACATTGGGATTTGTGTTTGAGGAGATCCAAGTGGATATTTAGTAGACATTACGCCATGATGACACATTACCTTGACCTAAATTTGAACTATTTTAAAACGTCATGCAGCTAGATATTACAGATTTAACGTGTGAAGAATTTAAAAAGTGTTCTTTAGGACTTTAACTCAGAAAAGAACAGACACAGTCGTAACTGTTTAGATTTTAAAAAAATATGATAAAATACATCGACAACGATATTTAACTTCATTTATACATTGAACTATTTAAACATGCATGAGCTTTTTGAAAAATGTCCAAAGCAAGAAACATACAATTTTTGCAGTGTTTTTTTAAATCTGCAACGTGCCCCTATTTTAAAAAAGAATTCTGCTAACATCCATTGTGATGGATATTTCCCATTTCCAAGCAAGCATCAACAGGACCTCTGTGTAAATTAGAGTAAATATCCCACGTTCCATCCTGTACTGGCTGTTATACACAATATGCCCCCATCCTTTCGTTTAAAAAGGTGACAATTAACATTTATTTATTAAATATTAATTTCCATATGTTTATCTTTCAAAGTTTGTTAGGATGTCTAGGATTTCGGTTGTGATAGCATCCAACACTGTAGTGTCAATAAGAAGGAGGATCTTCCTTTTTATCATCAACACATAAATTTACAACTCCCCGGTTATCATTTTCCCTCACAGGAGAGGAACTGTTTCTCCGACCCTCTCCATATCATTTTCTCTTCCCACATAGGAGGGTGATGAGTTCCATCCTCTCCCTATCATATTTTCTTATCAAATACTATCTCACCTCATCCATCAGTAGGTACTTCAAGAACTCAGGACTCAGAAAATGAATCTTGCTGTTGTAAAAGTAATTTCATGTTCAATGATGTTGCAATGTGAGTCACGCACTACTCAATTACAATACAAATATCTATGTCTTGTCCAGGGTAGACCAACTTCAAGAATCCAGACATAAATGGTTATCACAAGTTAATTAAAGAGACAGTACAGCTGAAAACACATGTGAGAATAACTTCAGATTTACCTATTGTATCGTTAGAGAATGAGAATTAGCGTTGATTGTAATACTTGAAATACATAAAAATCCCTTTCACATACCTAATTAAGGTAATTATGAGCTTCCGGAAATTCCTTATATCGTTTATTTGTACCACGTGGGCTTTGATTGACAGTAATTGACACGTGCTGAAAACTACAAGATCTTCATCAGACTACGGTCATCATGGTTATCGAGGTTAAAGGGACTCTCTAACTGGAACTCGTCGTCACTTTCTCGATAATTTATTAATGATTTACTAATTTTGGTTTCGTTTTAAATGAACAGACATAGATATGTCAAATAACCCCGCAAGGGGTCTCATTTACAAAAATGAATTTAATTTGTAGCAACTCCTATGGTAAACACGAATAAAACATGCTTACAAAATAATAATTGTGGTTATTTTAAAAACTTTGAACAATTATTACCTGGGAGAAGTAGAAAAGACATATTTTTATCAACAAACATGTCCAGGAGAATCATGGCGAGCCCTGAATATGTTTTGCTTACAGTAAAAACACATGCGTAATAGTATAGAAGGCTGAACCCCGTAACAAGTTGCGATGTAAATATGTAATACCTAAACCGATCTGAAATTTTTTTCAAGTCGTTTTTTTGATAAGATGCGCCGTACTTTCTCCTCAACCCACTGGTGTCACTTGTTAGGTTAGTCACGCAGATGTCAGTGTTACCGTTCTTTCTTACTCTCCATGTTGACCGTCTTCCTGGTACTCATACTCACAGATAACGTCACCATTCAGTGTGATGTGTTTGAACAGTTGTCTGCTGTGTGAGTCCGGTTGATGTTTTCTGAACCGGTATCACTCAGTGTGACTAGTCGTCCTCGTTCTGTTGAATAACATGTCCACACTGGTGTTAGTGGAGCTGTACTGAATGCTGTAAAGCCCGACAGTGACAATGACGCTGTTCTTACCATCAGTGACATACATGTACACTGGACCTTTGTCTGCTACATATGCATTATATATTAATACATATATAGTGATTTGTTTTGTTTTCTTATTGTTTTACATTAAATGTAAGATGTTCAATTCATTTTGATCCAATATCATTGACAAAACAGGTATCGTCGTTAAATACATCTATAATACATGTAGTTAAATGATCTTTATCTTCATATTACTGTAAAACTCGGTTATTGCGAAGTCCAAGGGACCGATGGATTTACTTCGTTATATCCGTAATTCGTTATATCCATATTACGAATTCGTAATATTAACCATAGCGAATTCACTATATACATATTTTCATTTTTTCTTTAACCAGACTACACTTTTTGCTTAAAGACGCTTAGAATGAAAAACATTCTTTCGAAACCTTTAAAAATCGGACTGTAAATTGAAGAATTTATGCTAAAAAAGTTCATTCAAACTATTATGATGAATGGTAGTGCAAACTTCAAAACTGTAAACAAATTTGATGTAAAAGTGTTACATTTCGTTATCATTCACCTCTACGGCACTCAAAATCAGTTTGCTATATCCGTAAATTCATATATCCGAATTCGCTATAACCGTAAAATTTTGCAAAGATTTCTTAAGAATTTTACCGGGGACTAAAAATACTTCGCTGTTCCCGAAAAATTGCTATATCCCTGTTCGTACTAAACGAGTTTTACTGAATAAAAATCTGTTTCAATAACAAGGATATTATCCAAATCAAAAGTTTTACCCATCATGGACTCCAGTAGCCCAATACTGATGTCCCCTTTTTCTTTATTTTACTGAACGATCCCACTTTTCTGTACTACTGTATCTTTTAGACACAAAGTTGCTCAAGTCTGTGAGATTGACTATCAAACTTTAGTCATATTTGGTGCCGTTTTTCTTCTTGAAAGTTCAAGCTATTCTTCCATTTAATTTTGTCTCAAAATTCTTATTTATTTTATAAGGTTTGAAACAATCGTATCATAGTATTTTCGATGTTTAAAACTCTCTGAATTTCAAGAAGCATGGCTGTTCTCCATTTATTTGGTTGCCTTTCGTGTCTTCCTTTTTATACGGTTTTTTTTTTTTTTTTTTTTTTACATTTTTTACTTTATTTAGAGTCTTCTTCTTTAGCTCTCTTCCTGCTATGTTTATTGTTTTCCAGTCGTTATCCTTTTGGGCTGTTTTTGCACATTGTGAACAAATAAACTCAGCTTAGTTATCGCAAGCACTACAAATTAAAAAAAGTACTGACATTCCCATTTTTTACTGATAAACTTAGACATTTACTGACAATGTACTGACATTTTGACTGACGATACTGAGAAACTCAGAAAAGTACTGACAAACTAAGACAGAACTGAACAACTTAGAGAAGTACTGATACTTTTTACTGACGGTACTGAAAAACTAAGAGAAGTATTGACAAGTACTGATAAGTACTGACCCCATTGTTCTTACTCCTACTGAATGAATTTTTATCTGATCCTTTTTTTTCTTTTATGTCATTTTTCACCATTAACTAATTAAGCTACCTAGATGCAGTGTAAAGTTTTTATTGACTGATATTAATTTTGAAATATTTACTGGGTCTGTTATATGATTAGAAAAAATTGACATAATTAAAAAAAGTATAATATAAGGCTTTATTTGTTACTTATTAAATTGTGTTGTAAAAATAGGAACGGTGTGGAATTGGAATTGGAGTTGGATGTTTGAGAATGACTTTGAATGCCACGTTTTTATGTTCCATTTGTAGACGTAAAACATCTTCTTGTTTTAATTCAATATGATTTGCCATATGCACATCATCACATATTAAACAAATCATTTGTATATAAAATTTGATGCGGGATACAACGCAAGGCTTACCGGACGGGTAGTTAGACCTACCGCGCTCAAAAAATAAAGATCAACTATTACAAGGTGCATGGTGACATGGTAAAGTCGTGTTAACTTTATACCAACATTGGTACAGTTTGTCGGAGAGAGAGAGAGAGAGAGAGAGAGAGAGAGAGAGAGAGAGAGAGAGAGAGAGAGAGATTGCATTAGTTTTGAATTAAATTTACAAATAGTTTACCCGGGAATTCATTTACTAATATGTTTACTTGCAATCCTAATTTGATGACCAATTATTTAATATTCCGCGGACCTGGTAAGAACATACACGACATACATCTAAATGTAAAACTAGTGTTTTCTATACATGTAGGAGTTGAGAGAGAGAGAGAGAGAGAGAGAGAGAGAGAGAGAGAGAGAGAGAGAGAGAGAGAGAGAGAGAGTTTGTATTGATTTTAAATTAAAATTTACAAATAGTTTACCCGGAAATTGATTTCTCAATAAGTTACCATGCAATCCTAATTAATTTTCATAACTTATAATGTATAATTATTTAGACTTACTTAGAGCGGTCAATTTAATCTTTTATCCATCAATGGTTTATTGTACACTAGATAAAATGATCAAAGGAACTAAAAACACATGTTTAACAACTGGTTGATTGAAGTTAAAAGTTTCAAAGGAGAGGATGTGAACATTTTTTACACTCGGTCAGTGGTTATATAATAGCTACTGTACACAGCCCTTCTTGACAATTTGCAGTGCAGGGTAGCGAGATTTGGAACAATGAGGTGACAGACACACGTGTACATGTATATATACACACACTTCCTAAGATCTGAACGGCCAGTATGTGATTATATAATGGCTACTGTACACAACCCTTCTTGACAATTTGTAGTGCACGGTTGCGAGATTGGAAACAGTGAAGTGACAGACACATGTGTACTTGTATATACACACACGTCCTAAGATATGAATGCTTGGTACTGGTAAACAAAAATGCACTATGTTGTTTTAACACCCCTTAATACTTTTTCCCAAGTTTGTCAAGTAAAGAAAACAGAATTAGAAAATTTTGATTTATCAGTTCTAAGAATTTCAAACATGAAAAGGAAAAGTTTTAAATTCGGAACATCATTTGACAGGGTGATTTGAATTAAAACTGAATTGCTCTCTTATATTTTTATTTTCAAATAAAATCTAAATAAATGTATGATATTTTTTCTAATCTTAAACCCGAAACATTGTTTTGAAATTATACATGTGTGTATTTACGTTACCCGTTACCGGTATTTTTATAAATACATTAATCATTTATGAACTGTATCATTGCTTTCTACATATGTAAGTACATGTATACAATAATGCATATGAATTACTGATCTGGACAATGCACACTGTGAAAAGTTAAAGTTTCAAGAACCGGACTAATCCCAACTTCCGAAAAAATCAACTCTCTCTCTCTCTCATGATTTATCAGGAAAAAAACAATGGCTATCATCGATTGGGATTTACATGATTTAGATATTAACTAATCTACTTCCTGCTAAATAGAATCAACAGACATTTCATGGAGACTATGTTATTCTATGCATCATTACACCAGGCAAAACAGTCAAATTATAGGTGATCGTTTCGATCACCTATTGTGATTATCTGCACGTGCTAATTATGTTGTGTTATTATGCGCTTTAATTCAGGCAGCTAGGTTACATGGGTCATCCACTTGTTTTGTATTTTACAAATTACAAAACACGGTCATTTGTTAAATACATTAAATATATAAGCGGTTTATCGGTATACAAGTCTAACTAGATTTGTGTCAATGTTAAGTCAGATGTTAAGATTAAATCCAGCCTCCTCCAGCTTCAATTGATGGATAGTGTTCAATTCTAGATTTATGCTATTTCACAAAGATAAAATAATTGATAAACACGTTCGGCCTCTGTCCCAAACGCTTCAGATCCAGATCCCCCGTAAATCCGTGCATGGGCAATACGGGTAGATTGAATGCTAAAAACTAGGTGTTGTAGTGTATTGATGTTTAGCTCAAGTGTCATTTTTTTTTACTGACCTTTAAAATGTTATTTATAAGTTTAATAATCGTGTAATTCTTTATCATAATTAAAAGATACTCTAGTGGGAGTAAAAACAATGGTGTTAGTACTTGTCAGTACTTCTCTATGTTTTTCAGTACTGTCTAAGTTTGTCAGTACTTTTCTAAGTTTCTCAGTACCGTTAGTAAAAACGTCAGTAATTTTCTTAGTTTATCAGTAATGTCAGTACATTGTCAGTAAATGTCTAAGTTTATCAGTAAAAAATGGGAATGTCAGTACTTTTATGACTTAGTAGTGAAGCGATATCTATAATTATATTGGTTTTTTCAATGCATTGTGACGTGCTTTTGAGGAGATCTAAGTGGGTGTTTGGGAGGTATGGCCGCCATAATGACACTATAATTCCTTACTATGACCTAAATTTGAGTTTCGTTAGAACGTCATGCTGGTAGATAAAACATAATTGACTTGTTTAGAATTCAAAAGGCATGCTAGGATTTAATTTCAGAAAACTGCAGACTCAAATGGATTTTTTCTCAGTAAAGAATAAATATTTAAATGTTGTAAAATCATCACACAAGTATTAAATATTTTTTTTATTATTAGAAAAAAATTATGTACTTATTTAATTTTAGTTCATTAGTGTTTGAATAATTCTTAGGGAAGTTCTTTATATCTTTCCATGTGACGATTGGATATTGTGTATATTATACATTTTCTTGGTATAATTCATCGTTTTAATAATTTAAAACATTACATACTGATAGAAAGTTAATATACCTACTAGACATTAATATTCAGCTCTAATGTTTGCTATGTTAACAATTCTTGCCGTTTATACATGCACAGCATTGACACTATAGGATACTCTGAAATTTTACTCTGAAAATAAGTGCTAGAAAATTGTAAAGCAACTAATACAATGTATTAGTATTGTAATAACTGTTGAATTTTCCATACTTTATTTGGTACACTTTCAATGCAAATATAAAACATGCTTAATTTATAAGGTGAAAGTTTAATGTCATTGTGGACAATAAGTTAAAATTCTTAATTAGCCCTATCTTCCATAATCAGATAGGGTAAATCCATTTAAATGGCGTTTCTTCATTAGTATGAAAACACAATAAATTTTGCTTTTAACGATTTAAGTTATCTGGTATGAATTGTTGATATTTGTGCATACTTTTTAGTTTTACTGTTGAAAGATATAATGCATTCAACTTATAACACGTACCATTGGCTTTTGTGGTGATATTTGCGGATAGTTGTATTTCAATCATTTTCATAGGCTTCCCTAATTGTTTCATTTATCATTAGAAATAGAAACGGACACAACGACGTACAGTCATTTGAACATTGCATTTTTATTTGATTTACACTTACAATTCTCCAAACATCTTCTTGTCCTTTGTCTCACTGCTTGGTTATTGTTTATTCATCATTCGCTCAGCCTTTAGTCGGGCTTTTAACAGTCACCGAGTTAATCTACATTGATCTTTGATAAGGTATATAAAACCAAATTATGAACATCACACAAATACATTTTCTGTTTATTCTGCGTTCACCGTACATACATATTCACAGTCAATTTCATGCTTGTGAGTAATAGAAGAACAAAGTTACACAAAAACAAGACTATGGATGGCAGAAAGGGTTAAAAAGACGTCAATGCGAAACAAATAACTATTTTTTAAAGATACTGAAATACAAAAAAAAACAGGCTTAAAACAATATCGACATACTCGTTTGCAAATCAACAGACACCGCCTTTACAAGATTAAAGTTTATTGATATTAGTAAAGGTTTTTCCTCAAAATTGTTGTAACTAATATCCTTTTCAGTTGATTTTTTAATGCTTGTAATTTCATTTTTCTGATAACTTTGTCATGATCAATATCAAAAAATGAAAAAAAAATAAAATATCTTTATAAGTAATTTTGTCTAAGAGCCCGATATTTGAAAATGAAAGGATATTTAAGGAAAGGTTACTGTTGACAAATGAATGTATTTGCACAAACATTAAACAAGAACAGTCACACAAGAAACATGAACAATATTCCGAAGTATACAGAGACGCTAACATTAACTGACCCATACAATGCATTACTGATAGCAAAAAATAAACCTATACCATACACCATGCAAATGTAGCAATTGTTTTTAAATGATAGTACATGTATTTAAGAAAGATGTAAATAAAACATTAGGCGATCTCCATATGATATTGTTTCAGATAGAATGGAAATGAGTTGATTGTGTTTTTTAATTAAATAGATATACAAAAAAAGAAAGAAAGAAAGAAATACAGATAGTGAGCTATAGTCTGTCCCAAGATATTTTTGCCGCATATTTTCTTAAATTATTCAATATTTATAAATACCTCTTGGTTCAGACGATGTTCATTCAATAGTATGAAAAAATCCCAAGATTTCCCCTTTGAACGCCCCCTCTAGCTTGTCGGGTATCAGTACACGGCCAAAAATAAAAAGTCTACGAGGTTTTTCCATTGCCAAGGAGATGAAGACGCCCGGATGATAACGTTGAAAAATTGCGCGAGGGGTCCCGAGTATTTCCGAATGGAGAAAAGATGTCAACATTCCCCATTATAAATCTCCGTAGGAAATCTGTTTTCGTTCCTGTGAAATTTTACGAGGGAAAAATGATAATGTGTGAATGAAGTTATCTTGGGAATTTTCCCTTTCATCGATTTTAATTGCACTTCAGTCACAGGTATGTGTATTTTTATTAAAAATCGTTCAAATATGCAGCATAAATATCTTGGGACAGACTATAACTAGATAGATGATATTTAGATAGATAATATATAAATAGAAAGATGGATAGATAGATAAATAGATAAATAGATAGATAGATAGATAGATAGATAGATAGATAGATAGATAAATAGATGGATAAATAGATAGATAGGTATTTCTGAAAATAGCATAATACTCTAACGATTTATACCATAGCGCTTTCGTCCTTTAAGATTATTAGTTGATTTAACAGTGTAAAAGTAAAATACAAAAACTGTAAGACGGTCGTATGAGCATGTTGTTTGGTAGTTTGCACTGAGACCTCTGACAAGCCCATAAAAGCAGTAGTTTGGTATATTGTAAAAGATACATTGTCCAAAGTTTTATGATATCATCATTTTACAGTTGAAATAATCAAACTTAATGTAATTTGAAAACCTTTGAACTGGTAAACTGTTACATTTATATAATACAGGTATTGCTGGGTACTTAGATTGTGGATATAATGTTTCTATTTGACTATGTTACAGTGATAATATATGATTAATTCGTACTTTTTGATGCATTTTAGACTTCAATATTGTCCCATGTGCATTATCAGTAAGTGTTGTAATGAAAAACTTTCACTATTCCTTCTGTGCTGCCAACCCAAAGCGTGGATTTGTACAGAGATATGGACAAGGGGTCTGTTACTTCATTCTCTGTCAGCAAGTACTTCATGAACTCACCATCAGGACTCAGGAGATGAATCGTGTGTCCATTTATATCACATACAATGATATTGCAGTTTGAATCACACTCGACGTCGGATAGCATTAGGTTTTGTTGATTGTAAACACACTTCATATATCCACAGAGTGAAAGAATCACAAGTTCATGCGTGTTTCTACTTGTCCAGTTCACTAGACAGATATCAGAGTTACCATTCTGTTTGACTCTATGTGGTAAAACAAACAGCCTGGTCCTACCGTCCTCCTGGAACTCGTACTCATGGATGACGTCACCGGTCAGTGTCATGTGTCTGACCAGACGTCTACTCTCAGGGTTTAGTTCATACAATTTTGATTTAACATCTCTCAAAGTGAGCAATATTTCACCCTTTATTGATTGACATATTCCCACTGGTTCCAGTGGGGCCGTACTGAAAACAACTGAGACTGAGCCCGAAGGGGAGTGTCGGATAATAAAGTTATGAGAAACATCATTGACATACACATCTCCGTTGTCAAATACACATGCATCAGCCACTTTCATTCTGATTTTTTCACTTTTTTCATTCCGTTTATTTACTTGTTCGATGTAGCCAGAATCGATAACTCCAATTAAAGAAGCTTCTTCACTGATTGCCTTCAAAACATGGATACCATCATTTCCATATCGAAATGAATCCGTCTCAGTAACACTAATGTCTTTTAAATCAATCATTTGCCCCATCATGGAATCCAGTAAGCTTTCAACAATGTCCCCTTTTCTAAATCTAATTAGATGATCACCCTCTTCTATATCACTAAGTCTGTTAGACATGAGATTGGACAAGTCTCTGAAGTTGTCTATCAAATGAAAGTCCGACATGGTACTGTGATTTTCTTCCATAAATTTTACTAAATCTATCACTTGTTCCTTTTTTTTTTCTAAGTCAGTTTTCTCTTTTTTAAGTTCGGCATTTTTAACACCTAGATTCTGTTTCAATATCATTTCTTTATTCCTCTTTATATCATTAAGTTTTGACACGATTGCGTCATGATGTGCCTGAACTTTCAAAACCTCGGAGTCACAACATTTCAGATTATTGTCCATTTGTTCGGCTAATTTCTGAATTTTTTCATCTATCTCTTTTACATCTTCCCCCTTAACCCTACAAAGAGTTTCCCTAAGTTCTCTCCTCCTCATACTTCCTGCTGTGGAAATGGTTTTCCAGTCGTGATCCTTGTGGTCTGTTTTTGCACATTGTGAACAAATAAACTCTTCACAATCCTCGCATATCATATCGATAGTTAAATCATGTTTTTCACACATTTGGATGTGCACCTGAGGAGATCCAAGCAAACATTTAGGAGCTCTGGTCGCCATTTTTTTTTCTGTACACGCCTATCAGTGACCTAAATTTTTGTTTTGATACACCTAGACTTGCAGTAGATTACGGCGGCGTGGAAGGGTCGAATGAAATATTGTTCAGACAAAATTACTTTATGCTCAGATAACTGACTTGTTTGGAGAATTAATTTGTTTTATTAAAAAAATGCGTATTTGTTTGGATGAATAAGATATTCATTTAGAATACATAATTATAATGTTTTGCGGTAACCAAAAATTGTCACAGAGAGAGAGAGAGAGAGAGAGAGAGAGAGAGAGAGAGAGAGAGAGAGAGAGAGAGAGTCAGAGAGGGTCAGAGAGAGAGAGAGAGTCATATTCAAATGTGAAGTCTATCAGTTAACAAGATGCTTACCTTAAGCTAACGCAGTTTTTTAGTGACTAAAGAACATTTTTTTTCGCGCGATGCCAGAACATATACTATAAATACCCCTTTAACGACTCCAAATATTGTAATGTATTTTGAGAGGTAAACTTATATTTTTGCAGCAAAAGTCAGATCTTTATTTAATACAAAAGACATGTACATAAATAACAAGTAAGTATTTCTATATATTTTTCATCGGACTGAAATGTCACACTGTATCAATTTAAACATGACACCGCAGTACAGTTATGGAGGAAAATAAAAATATCGGCAAATTTTTGTGATGAAAACACGTATACTTTAGTTTAACTTGCATGACCTTTTTAAAATCATGAACAGTCACTCAAATGCGACATATTTCTGAAATATATATATAACAATACAATATTTTATGTTTATTGTGGTCATGTGATATGGCAGTCGCATGGTACATGCAGATAAATTTGTGGTTTTGAGGTCATTTAAAAAATTCAATATTGCAAGGGCATAATCATGTCAAAATTCACAACTGAATTATAGAATGACTTCATGTTATATCGTGGATTTTGATAAACGTTGCGAACATTGTAAGATAAGATTATATGTTAGTAGAAACCTTAATTTATAATGCATGTAGTAGCGTTTTCTTTATATATATGAAAACTCCACGTCTCAGGTTCGATGGATTTATTATAATTTCATTATGAACCCTGTAAAAGGTAAACAATAGCGTATAAGCATTCATTATAACAATAAACATATTATATTAATACAATCGATGACATTTTCATAGAATTATACATGAATAAATTTCTTTAAAAGTTGACAATATATACTGAGTAAATTATGCAAAAGAATCATAAGAGTTATACAGCTCTTATGCATAATAAATATAATACATATTTCTATACATGTATACCTGATTATGGATCAGGGTTCCAATTAGGTGTATGGCCCGATTAATCGGTGAAAATACTGAATGGCCAATAGCCCTATTAATAAACATATAAAACCGATATACAAACTTCATATACATGTGCTTTGATTCAAACAAAGTTTAATTTGATCACTACTAAGTGAAACTCAGTATATTGCATTTAAATTACATTAAAGTTAAAAAACAGATTAATTAATGGAAAATAAAGAATTAGTATGAAAAAGAAGTCAGCTTACAGTCAATGTCCTGGAATCTTTCGTAATTAGTTAATGTATATATATATATAAAGTCAAATAACCCAGGAACCAAGATTGACCTCACAACTGGCTGAAAATATTTCTTGCTCTGACTGACCAGTACCAAGAACTTGGCGGGAATCTCCCTCAACCAATGAAAATCAAGGATTTCAATAACTAGCCTCAGGACTTATATGAATAAGTAAAATAAAAACCAAAACTATTGTATGCTTTTATTAATTACGGAAAGTCATCGCGGATATTCAAAACGCGAATTATAGAAATTATTGGTTGCATTTGCTATTTAATCATTTAAATAAAAACAAATTAAAAATAACACTCTACCACATGCATATGTTGAATAGTTTTGAAGATCACAGGTTTAATGTCATTAAAAATAATTAGTTTATAAAATTTTACAAGGATCGTAGAAGTTTTTAAATTACATAGCATATTTCAAATTCACATGTAAAAGTTTGTCAGGGTCAGTTAAGTGTTTGCCCTCGCAATTTAGTGATTTATTTAATAGGTACTCAGCTTTAAGATATATGAAATTTTTCACCAAACCGAGGTTGCCTCTTTAAACCATGCATACTTGTAACAAAATGAAAATAAGACTATATAGGTAGCATTTTACTTATAATAATGTTAAAAAAAATATTCATTTCTAATGTTCCGTTAATATATGCCATTTATTTTTCTTCGCTAAAAAACTCCATGATAGCCTTCAATGACTTAACTTAATGCGTCATTTTGATGCAAATGACGTCATATTTTGTAGTACAACGAGAACGACATCTTGCTTAATTTTTTATGTGTGTACGATATAACGGACATCACAATTGTAAATAATAGCATTTGTTGTTTTCAATTAAAAGATTGATCGGCATTAATTAATTTTGCTAATAAATAAATTAAAAAGTACTTTTGAGGTTTGTAATATTCTGTGATGTCATAATGCACATTTCCCGTGCTTTTTGTCTGAACGGAATTTATTGACATCATTAACTGTGCTGCGACGTCACTGACAGTGTAACAATGAATTTTGATCCGGGTTGTAATCTATCCGAGGGGTCATTTTTTCAACACTGAATATGGAGACCAAAGGTATGGAATACAGACCTTGGTCCGTTGAAAATTAACCCGCATCGTGGAATTTGGATCATGAAACCGTTTTTAAAATGAACAGCAAATAAACATATATTAATGAATTGATATTTATCTTTACTTAATATTTTAAAACATGAGCCTCTTCAATATAAAATAAAAAATATCACTAAAACAAGAAACATTTCACATTAACGTTTAGGTCTCGATTTATCAGACTAACCCTTCTTGTATGCAACTATCGTAGATATAAAGAACTTTAAGCATATCCTTAAAAATAATGTCTATATTAAAAATACTTTGAAGTTTTTTAGGGTATTCATGAGTAGTTTTTCTTAAAAACAATGCTTCCAAACACATAACATCGAATTTATCGATTATTTTTAAGTACTATATTTTGTCAATAAATTAATCTGATTTTTTTGATAAGGTCCAAACACTTAATATTGTTTCTGTTTTGCCAAAGTAACTCTTTAGGAGAGTTGAATAAAATCAACTCTCAATAATTCGTATTCCTAAAAAAAAGCAGATTTACGGCATTTCCTATACTTTATGATGTGAAAATAAATTTACATTCATGTTAATATTCCAAACTTTAATATAATGTACTATATTTTTTTATATTCATTGGGAATATGAAGGAAGCATGGATATTAAATTTAATTTTTTCTGCTTTAATGAAGACAATATTTGTTTTATGATACATGTAATATAATGTACAAGTTTTGATTTTTACTGGTATACAAGCAGGTGTATGTAACATACTACAATATAAGGTAGCATAGCAGGTTGGCGTTTTTCTTCCTTTTTTAAAAGAAAAAAACATTCATTAAAAAGCAAGTTCAAGTAAGTTAATCTGCTGATAGGATATCATATTTTCATGTGGTGGTATTTGATAAGTTCAATGAGGAAGAAAGAACATCATATAATGTTGCTAGCTTTGCCCATTATAAAAAAACTTTGAGAAAGGTCTCTCTAATTGTTTCCATTGTTTGTAAGAATATGCAAACTGTACAAGGGTAAAATAAGATGTTTTAATTCCACCTCCCTCTTTACGGAAAAGCATCGTGAGGATAGTTTTTTCGTGTTAATGTATTTTGTTTGATTTGTTTTTTGTTTTGCTTTTTGTCATTTTTTAGGTAAGTCCCACCTACCCCCACCCCGATTTGTTAAGAGCCCACAGACCACCTACATCTAAAAAAAATGCACCACGTTGTTTGAAATTGAAAATAGTTTACAGTTGATTTGTTATTAATTTTTATAACTCTTTTCTCACTATATTGAATTACAGGTGTAAGTACCGGTACTTGTGTGGAAATGTCAGGGCAAACTTGCTTGAATAATTAAAATATTTAATTGGAGTCACAAAAATAAATGCAGTTGAATGATTACCCATGTACTTTCGTTTAAACAATTTATGGTCCTATAAGAATGCCTGTTATAGATAGTTTTATAACACCAAGAATGCTCTTCAATTAAGATAATTGAACCTTTTAAAAGATTGTTTTGAACATAAATTCATGTTGTTATGCTGTATCCATTCAAGTCAGTAGTTCAGCCAATGAAAGTATGTTTTCTGATAGCATTATAAATTGTTATATTCAGTAGTATATTCTCACTATATAACTCTATATAGACGAATAGTCAATAACTAATATAAGCTCGTCCGAAAAATATTGACCGGTCAATATTTTTTAGATATTGACCGGCTAGGAATAATATCTAGAGAACATTCTCTCTATTTCAAATAATCGCTTCTGATTTGTTGATTCGTAAACGATGACGTAAATAACTCTTCGCGACTCCAAAACAAGGTGACGTCATAATAGACAGTCAGTCAAGGCAAGTAAACAACGGAAGTGCAATGCGACGGTTTGCTATCATAACGGATATAAGGATTTGCGAATTACTGTGAATTAAAATCATGTAGAACATCTGTATTTTAATTCTTACGGTCGGCGGAATATCACCAGTGACCGTTTGGTGCTGAGGGTAATTTGGAAATGAACTTTCACAAAACTGAATTCGTGAATTCTTTGTTGAGCTGAGAAAATTACGGCGATCTGTTTTCGATTACTTTCTTAAATTTTGGTTTGTTTCTTCATATAACAAAACAAATGTTGACTGTGTTTTCGGGCAACATTGATTATATTAGCCCCCTTGGGACGAAAATATTGCCCTCCGCTTCGCGTCGGGCAATATTTCGTCCCTCGGGGGCTAATATAATCAATGTTGCCCTCAACCCCAGTCAATATTTGTATATTGTTTACCTCTGACCTTTTTGATTACAGTAAGTGTTTTAATGCAGATAACATCAATGAACGAGAAGAAGAAGTCTCAGATCATCAGGGAAAACATCACTAAAATACTCATGGTGAGCACACACTTAAACAGTCTTGAACAACAGGAACGTCTGGATCATTGGTTTACCCAAACAAATTGAAAAAAAAGCTGTTCATGTAATCAATAAAAAATATTTTATTTTTAATTTATTCATTCATATTTAGTTTTTTTTTTAATATAGTTTACCTTTATATAGATTTCGTTTTTATTTTAGATGATTGGAAACTTCTGTATTGTTAGCTTCATTTTTATGCAAAAGATGTGATATGTGTACTTAAATTCATGTGCAGTTTGTTAAAAATCTTTCTCTGGCTATACTCTGTTGTTTTGTAATATATATGTACTTATAATCTGTAAAACTGTTTTTACAGGAGCTAAGTATTGCACAGACCCTGCTGGAGTTGTCGTTCCTTTCTTCTGTTACTGTGCGTCGGGATCATTCTACCCATGGTTCCTCGCCAATAAGAACGTTATTCTGCCGAACTTTGTGTCAAAGCTCGAACACACTCGACAAAGTTTGATAAGACAGTTTCCCTACCTAAAATGTCCAGAATTTATCGTAAAGAAACAGGGAAATATAAGTCCCAGAAAGCCAAAAATGTAGTGAATAAGGACCTAGATATATTCAAGAAGAGAAGGACTTTGATTGCTGAGTTATGGTGATTTGGCAGTGAAGTACATGTACATTGTATGAAATTTGATATATGTAGTCATTCTAAGCAGGTGGCACTTATTCCTGTCAACAACTGTACATCTGAGATGTGTATAAGTGACAAAGTGCAGTAATTTCATTGGATTAAATATTATTAAAACATATGTAATTATTGTTAAATTGATGATGTAAAGTATGTTCTTATTCATAATCAAGAAGATGTCCCTTTTGATTTGGATCTTTAAATCATGCAGGGCTATTAATTGTTAAATATGCTTAATTCTGCTTCGCAGTCTGAACTCAGTAGTAATGCTCTACCATATGAAACCAGTACTTATCTATGTCAAATGAACACAGTAGTCAAGCTGTTTTATGAGAACTCAGTAATATGTTGTTCTTTATGAACTCAGTTGTCACTATGTGATGTGATGACGGAATAGTCAGGCTATACAAATCCAATAATTATCACCCATTAGCCATGATATGGTTTGAAAAAAATTTGTACTCATGTTTTCTATTTCAACTGATTATGTGACGCTCTGGTGTATGAAATGCTCGTAAAATCATACTGCAGTTCAGGTTTGAAAACTCAGTAGACACCTCGTATCATACGAATTAAGTTGTCATGAATAAATTAATACTTACTTGAACATAGTAGTTATGTTGTGTGATCTCAGTAGACAAGTTGCAGTGAATGAAGTTATACACATATTGGCTACGTAAAGTTTGTGATATGTTGTAGTTATTTTACACGTACTTGGAACTGCTGCATAGTATGTGAAGTTAATAGTTAATGCAAAGTCAATGCTTCTGCTTTGTGTCAGATTTATTTGTGCCATATTTCTAGTTTAATTCATACTGTAACATTTGGTTCCATTTGTTTATGTAAAATTCCGTCATTTCATTTTTAATGTATAGTACTACTATGGACAAATAGAGAAAAGATATACTATTACGACATTTTTTACAAACATAATGTACTTAAACAGCTTAAAAGTTAGCTAAACATATTACCTTTGGGTTTGGAAATGATATTATAAAAATATTAATTTAGTGAATATATGAAGTTACACCAAAATAAAATTTGTGCAGCAGAGTGTATATTTAAACGCATTTCAATTTGTAAGATAATATTATTTGTATATGTATGTAGAACCTGCCCTCCTTTCATCTTCGTGAATGAGGAAGTGGCTTTTGAGATATATTTTCATTGCACATGTATACAACTGCATCACGTATGTTTGTTCGAGATATCTGATTTTTTCTTTCAGGAAAAGTTCAAATTTTAAGTAAGTTAATTATATGTTAATGTTTTGATTGTATTTCAAAAAATAATACAACTGCTGGATTTCTTTGAGTAAAAATATACTGACGACAGTGTCCATGATCATTTACGTCCCTTTGTTTATTACTGCGAATGACTGTGTTACTGCTTATTTGTGATAAAATTTTAATGGACGTTTTATATTAAAGATATCTGGATATTAATTATTTATTTTTTTTACTTGTATTACATATTGATCTATTAAATTATATGTTTAGATATTCGTCTGAATAACGGGACTGACAAATTGAATACTTTGATAATTTGTCTGCACCGCTTGGTGTGTTATAGGACCGACGACATCAAAAAATAAGCATCCAATGCCTATATCTCTATTTGTATATATTGTGTATCGCCGCTATAAGGCTATTATTTTCGCTTTTAGTCGGGGATATAAAACATACATGAAACGGCCATATTACTATGTTATTTAGTTAGCTTCCGCGACAAAAAAAATAGTGCCAAAAATTTAATGGAGAAAAAAAATCCTTTTTTGTTAAGGAGTAGACATATATTATTGATTGTTTTTCAAAAGTGCACATCACATTGGATATCTAAGATTGAAAGTTTCATTTAATCTTACAATAATAAATATACTCGAAACACGTGGAGACGTTTATTTTTATGCACATGGCACATAAATTAGCCAAGTGTATTCATAGAAAATTGAACGTCGCAGATTTCCAATGAAATATACACTGAATGTAAATATTTTTATATAAATGTCATTCAAAGTATGATTCATGCTTGGGAATGTCTATCTAGGTCATCAAAGGTGCTTATATAAAGCATGTTAAACGTTAACTAGATAGTCAATGAAAAAATGAAAGGAACAGGCTTTTCTAACATTTTTGATAGAGACTTGTCACACTTTGTGATGATATGCTGATTTGAGTTTGGTCAGCGATTTCTACAAATCTCTCTCTCTCTCTCTCTCTCTCTCTCTCTCTCTCTCTCTCTCTCTCTCTCTCTCTCTCTCTCTTTGTTCCAAAAATAGAGACATATCCATATACAAACGTCGGTAATAGAGCTCTATACTTTTTTGCAATGGTCAGTATTTAAAAAAGGAAGATTTGAGAAAATGTTCGGTAAATGCAACCCGGTGAATGCAAATCAAAAGAAAACGCAAGTACATATGTTTTCGCCATGGATACAAATTGTAACCAACATGAAACAAAATATTTTAGACATGATTACACAACATCAACATACTACTTCAAATGAATGTTTAAAAAGCCTATGAAGTTTTCAATGTAATTTTGTTTTATTAATTAAGGATGATCGTAAATTAATGAAAACGGCACACTAATTTACTATTTTAGCTTGATTTAATTTATTACATCACATATGATTGTAGTCATCCTGATTGTATTTTATGCAATTTATGAAAATATGAAATCAACCTGTACACATAGCCTGATTAGCTATGCTAGACTATCAGAAATACAGTAAAAAAGGTACATTTAATTGTTGAAATTTATTACAACAGTTACCGTGTGTACATTTTTATCAAAATTTGATTCAGTAGGTGGACTTGTTAAAAAGGCTGTTCACTTTAAATCTACATATTATTTTAATATTAATGTTGTTTTATGATTTGTACTGAAATACTTTGAGAAGTCCATGGTAGTTGCCAACCCAGAGTATTGACTTGTACAGAGACATGGACAGTGGATGTGTTACTTCATTCTCCGTCAGTATGTACTTCATGAACTCTCCATCAGGACTTAGGAGATGAACTTGGCTGTAAAATGCCTCACATACAATGATGTTGCAATGGGAGTCACACAGAACATCAATTAGACGACACTCTTCTATGTCCTTTCCACGGTAGATTAACTTCAGAGATCCAGATAAAGATAGTATCACCAGCTCACTTGAATTATCACTTGTCCAGTTCACTACACAGATATCATTGTTACCGTTCTGTCTGACTCTGAGTGGTACAGTAAACAGCCTGGTCTGACCGTCCCCCTGGTACTCATACTCACGGATGACGTCACCGGTCAGTGTCACATGTATAACCAGATGTCTGCTGTGTGAGTTCGGTTGATATAGCTCCGACTCAGTATCTCTAAATGTGACCAGCAGTCCCCCTTCTGTTGATGGACAGATTCCTGCTGGTCTCAGTGGATCTGTACTGCATACTGCAGAGACTGAGTCTGACGGGGACAGACGTACAATGGAGTTGCTCCCATTATCAGTAGCATACACATCACCGTTGTCTGTTACACATATGGCACCTACATTTATATTGATTTTTTCTTTCTTCTTATTTTTTATATTAATTCGTTCAATGCATTTTGGATCAAAAGTATGCCTTACAAGACATGTATCATCGTTTATTGCTTGCACAATAGCTATGCCAAATCCATTCTCATTATATTGAAACGCGTCTCTCTCAGTAACATTAATGTCATCCAAATCAAACGTTTGTCCAATCATTGATTCCAGAGATCCTTCACTAATGTCTCCTATTTCATATCTCAATGAAAGATATCCTTTCTCTATATCACTGTCTCTGTTAGACACGAGGTTGGACACGTCTCTGAGGTTGTCTATCAAACTATAGTCAGACATGGTATTGTGTTTTTCTTCCAGGAACTTAAGAAGATCTGTGATATGTTTTCTTTTCTAAATCTACTTTTTTCTCACTCACTTTAGCATTTTTTGTTTTTAAATTTCCCCTCAACTTTGTATTGAAATTCTTCTTGATTTCATTATGTAAAGAAACAATTGCATCAAAATGTTTCTGAAGCTTAAAGATCTCAGAATCGCAACATTTCTTGTTTTTCTCCATTTGTTTGGCTGCCTTCTGTATCTTCTGATCCATCGTTTTCACATCTTCCTCCTTAATTTTACACAGAGTTATATTTTATTCTCTCCTCTTTAGACTTCCTGCTGTGGAGATAGCTTTCCAGTCATGATCCTTGTGGTCTGTTTTGGCACAATGTGAACAAATAAACTCATCACAGTCCTCACATGTTATGTCTATCGTAAAATTGTGTTTCTTACACGTTTGGATGTGTTCTTGAGCTGATTGAAGTTCATGTTTATTTTTACTAGCCGCCATTTTTCAGTTTCTTTATACACCTTACCTTAATTTATATTTAAAACTTGTATAGAGAATATGCAGGTAGATTTAAAAACATGTGCTGCTCAGGTCTGTTAAGAAAAACACATTGTTTGCCGAGTCAACATTCAACGACAAATGGGGGAATGGGCTGGATAAAGCTGGTACAGAAAACACAAAAGCTTCTGACTGGCCCGGTCAGAATCAACTAGGCCATATTATAGGAAAAGTGGCACAGAAAATCAGAAAAAGGAAAAAAAAGCGACCAGTGGAGTCAGCCTAAACAGAGCTCGAGACAGCAAAAAAAGCACAGTACAACGCAGAAAAATATAGCAGAAATGCTTCGCTCCCTGCGCGCCAACACTGATGCCGAATCCGCGTCAGGCTGTGATGCATCTTCAGAAACTGACTCCGAACCCGAGGAATCCGGTAAAGGATAGACCAAATACTGTCACCCGAGTTATAAATCAATGACCACATGTTCGTTATTTGGACTCGCCTTAGGAACAGCGGTATGGCAATTATATGTACGATTACTAGCAAATGCTCTTGCTATGTTCTATATTTTATGCACTTGATAGTTATTTTAATATACATTTCTAAGTAATGGAAAAAGTAAGCTTTATATCAGTAAATGTTAGAGGTCTAAATACAGACGAAAAAAGGAAAAAGATATATTCATGGCTTTATGAGAAAAAAATAGATATCGCACTTCTGCAAGAAACACATTTTGTTCAAAAATATGAATGTAAATACAACACTGGTTGGAAAGGGAAAACTTTTCATGCATATAGTGATTCAGTTTTTAGTAGAGGTGTAAATATTCTTTTTAGAGAACGTCTTGATATTAAAGTTATGAACTTTAAAAAGTCATTAGATGGAAGGAAAATGTTGTTAAACGTTGATATAAATGGTGAAATTTTCTCCATCATTAATGTTTACGCTCCTAATATATTAAACAACAGACAAATTTTCTTTACAAAATTAAAATCTTTTATAGAAAAAAATTGCTTTAATGACAACATAATTCTTTGTGGGGACTTTAATTGTCAAATTAATGATACAAGTGATAAAAGTTTACACGTTTTGAAAAATATCATGAACAAATTTAACTTAATTGACTTTTTGAAAAATGAATTCCCCGAGTTGAATGGTCTAACATGGTGTGATGCAGAAAACAACCCTAAAAGTAGGATAGATTATGTACTATTAAATGAAAATATATATCGTAAATTTGGTGGATTAAGAATCAGAAAAATTCCTGGCACTCATTCTAAAGGAAATCGCATGTCTGACCATAGGTTTTTAAAATTTCACCTGAACTTATCATGTGAAAAAAGAGGCCCAGGCTACTGGAAGTTAAATGTGTCAAATATAGAAAACGATAAATATAAAAAGGAGATTCATAAAATCATTGATAATTTAGATAACTCCTTGAACCCAGTCGACAAATGGGAATGTATTAAACGTAAGATAAAAGAATTTTCTATTAATTTTTCGAAATATCAACAGAGATCAATTAAGAAACGGAAAAAGGAAATTGAGAAAGAAATTGAAAATATAGTAGAAAATAGTAAAACTGAGGAATTCGATTATAAAAAGCTTAAACAGTTAGAAGCAGAATTAGATTCTATTTATGATAAACAATCAAAAGGTGCACATATTAGATCTAAAGCAAGATGGGTAGAAAATGGCGAAAAAAAACACATCATATTTTCTAAATTTAGAAAAGCAACATCAATCATCAAACGTAATAACGGAACTTTTGACTTCAAACAATGAAAAAATTCATAATACCAATTCAATTATGGGGGAAATGTTTAAATTTTACCAGAACTTATACGCAAGTAAAAACATTAATAATAAAATAATTGATGATTACTTATCTGAAATCAATGTACCAGTAATAAGTGAGGATATTAAACGTATGCTAGATAAATTTCCGGCGTTCGAGGAATGTACGGAAGCTGTCAATAGTATGAAACACGATAAATCGCCTGGACTTGATGGATTACCAAGTGAATTCTATCAATGTTTTTGGAATGTAATTGGCCCTTATTTTTACGATGCTCTTAAAGATATATATGAAAATAAAATGATGACATACACACAGCGGCAATCAGTAATATCGTTAGTGTTTAAGAAAGGAGAAAAGAATTCTTTAAAAAATTATCGTCCAATTAGTCTTACAAATACTGATTACAAAATCATAGCTTTTGTTTTTGCAAAAAGACTACAGAAGATCCTAAAAGACATAATCAATGATAACCAAACTGCATATATAAAAGGAAGATACATTGGAGAAAATGCCCGGCCTATATTAGATATATTTGAATTTTGCGAATCAGAAAACGTGGGGGGAATTCTGTTATTTTTAGATTTTGAAAAAGCATTTGATTCGGTTCAATGGAATTTTCTTTTTAAAACTTTAAAAAAAGTTTAATATCGGAAAAAAATTCATTACATGGGCAAACATTTTGTATACAAACCCTATATTTAAAATGAAAAACAACGGCTGGCTTTCAAAATCATGTTCAATGACAAGAGGAATAAGACAAGGATGTCCTTTATCAGCTCTCTTATTTCTTTTTGTTGCAGAAATATTGGCGACTAAAATTAAAAATCATCAAAACATAAATGGCATTAAAATAAATAACTATGAAATTAAAAGTATACAACATGCAGATGATTTAACAGTGGCTTTGAATGACGAAATCTCAATGAAGAATACTTTAGATGTTATTAAAGCATTCTGTGAATGTGCTGGGTTAAAAATTAATACTAATAAAACTGAATGCATATTATTAGGAGATATGAAAAACGAATTTGAAGAGCTTCATGGAATCAAAGTAACAAATAAAGCAATTAAATGTTTAGGTATTTATGTAGGCCATGATAAGGAAGAATGCTGTAATAAAAATTGGATGAGAATTTATCATGACATGGAAAAACTATTTGAATCCTGGAAACGAAGAAAAATTAACACTCTTTGGAAAAGCATGTATTATTCGGACTCTAGCTATTTCAAAACTTGTATATACTTCGTCAATACTTAGTCTTCCTGATAGCAATTTTATTAAAAGAATACAGAGATTGATTTTTAACTTCATTTGGGAAAAAACGGAAAGAATCAAACGAAATACTTTAATTGGAGACATAGCAAAAGGTGGATTATCTAAAGTAGACATAGATTGTAAGTTAAAATCATTAAAAGCAGCGTGGATTCCAAGATTACTTAACTCAAAAGGCATCCTATTTGATATTCTTAGTAACCAGTGTAAAAAACTTAATATCGATATACACTTTCTTTTAAAGTGCTCCACTACTAAAACAGAGACCTTAGATAGCATAAAATTACCCCTATTCTACAAAGAAATATTTTGTTGTTTTAATGAATGTAAACGTGAACTGCACTTTGAAAAAAGATCACCTGATGATATTTTACAACAACCAATATGGAATAATTGTAACTTAGTATATAAGGGAAACTCCGTTTTCTTCGAAAACTGGATTAAATCAGGAATACTATACATTAAAGACTTGTTTGACGACGAGGGTAACTTCAGACGATTAGAACATTATACAATTATTATTAATAAATCTAACTGGTTATGTGAATACAAAATTCTTTTTCAAATAACTAAATCAATTCGAAGACTTTACTCATTCAGCAATGTAAACTTTATAAACATACAAAGCGTAATGAGTTTCAACTTCTCTCTGGGATATTACAACTTAACTGATAAATCTAGTAATTTTTTCTATAATAATCTCATTGAAAAAAAGTTTTGTAAGCCTTCTTTTCAATTAATACTGCGTAAAGAATTTGAAATATACGATGAGAAGAGTTGGAAAAACATTTATGACTGCAAGATTAAAGATATAAAAGATAAACATGTAGCTGAATTCAGTTGCAAGCTTTTAAATAATATATTATGTAATAATGTATATGTGAGTAAATGGAAAAAAGATATATAAAATCAATGTGTACACTGTAAACAAATAGAAAATATAAAACATTTGCTTTTTGAATGTAACAATGTTAAAAACATATGGAATACTGTTAGTAATTTATTGTCATTCAAAATACAATGGAAACATATTGTTGTTGGTTTCTTCTATGAAAAAAAGCGATAAAACTAAATCTCTAAATTTACTTATCACTTATGTAGCTTATAGAATTTACAAACAAAAATGCTTTGTAGATTGGATTCTATGAATGAAACTGAAAGTATCATATATAATCATGTTAAAAAATCCACTTGTTTTTATGCCTCAGTCTTACGTTTTTTAAATGCAAATGCTGAGTGAAAGTTTTTTGAAAATCTGTCAAAGATGATGTGATATGTCTTATTATCATAGTGTAAAATATTCTAGATCTATTATCCTAAAACTACTGAGAAGAGACCTGTCTTCCAGTAGAGCTGTCATAAAAGGGAGGATATGGACTGTAAAACAAGATCGAACCTCCTTATTAAGACAGCAAACTCTTTTTGTCCATGATTTTTATATCATAATTATATAGACAACTACAGTGAACAATTGTAATATAGTAAACTGTTATATACCATGGATACATAGAGTCTGCCTATGTATCTCTACACCCAGAGACTATGTGATTGATAATGTTACTACTTGTACATTTATTTAAATCTCTATACACTGTACACCATTTTTTTACTTGCTTTATGAATCTATACTAATTGTATATACATGTGTAATACACTGAAACATTATCTGTAGAATCTATACAACTCTAAATACTCTTTAAAGTATTTTTTTCATAAGCAATATAAAAATAGATGACAAAATAATAATCATAGTATCTTATGTAAGACAATGTGCTGTCTTGTAGATAGCTTATTAGATCTCTGTGCTTGAAGTTATTGTATACTTTGTTTGTTCTTGCCAATAAATTATCAAGAAAAAAAAAAAACAAAAACAAAAAAAAACCCAAAAAAAACATGTGCTGCAGGTTGGAGCGATAAGGAGTGCAAATCTATTAATTTTTGAACGAACATGCGGGTAGAAATTAAGTATTACTATAGTGAAAATTTTAAAGGTTTGCCACAGCTTGTACATGATGTACCCTAAAAGAAGTTTTATTTTCAAACTCAATTTCTTAATAGATTTTACATATGATGCTCAAGAACAAATCGTATTGTAACTTAAATATTCACTCTGACCTTTTTCTGGAAAAATGTTTTATTCTTGTTAGCATGTACAACACAATTTAGCTTAAGGTTATTTAGAAAGGTACAATAGTATTTACAAAATAAACAGGTTAATAAAAAGCAGTTTAAAAAAAAAAGTCGAGAGATGATAGACAATAACGAATACTAGAAAGATAAATTAATGTTCGCAATTCCCATGATCTTGTGTGGTTTTGTCTGATTTTTTTCTATAAGTATTCCTTTTCTTAATAAAATAAAAATATTTTCTCTTGTTTCATGTATTAAGTTAACTTGTATTAAGGTATCTTATGACATTTTTTGGTTTCTTCAAAAACTTGTGCGCAAGTAATGCATTTATGCAAGTTTTCCATCTTTTTATAAACGAAGGATTGAATTAATTATAATTTTCTACTGATAAAAAAATTCTTCAAAAAGAATTATTTAGTTGTACAACTTTAAATCTTTTATTACAGGAACTAATACGATTATCATGGTCATCAATTTGTACTATGTACGTGACTGTACGGGCATTATGTAAATGAATAACAATAGTTCAAACTCAGGAAACATAATCTGATCGAAAAATAGTTTTGCTTGATAGTCGTGAACACACCACAGAATCATGGCTGTCTTTTGCGATTTTTTTTATGACGTTGATACTTCGAAACGCGGACGACGGATAACTTAATAAATAAATAAATAAATATATATATATATATATATATATATATATATATATATATATATATATATATATATATATATATATATATATATATATATATATATATATATATATATAAAAGGATTGGAAATTAAAAAAAAACCCAGTTATAATTCTTAAATCAAAAACTTATTTCTGGATGTGACTAAATAACATGCTATACCTTAAGTTCTCTGTATTTTATATGAACCATATTAAAACTTAGTATATATAAAATAATAAGTTGAAAAATCACACCTTAATGTTACAGATCTATACAGGTATGTTACCATTGCACGTAAATGTAAATTGATTTAAATCCTAATTGGCTTTTCATTCTTAAATCTGAATAAATGAAAACGTGGAAAACCCTTTCTATGAGGGGAAAAAATATATAATAGTGCCTCCCCTCGGGGAATATATATATACATGTAGTCATTAAATAGCAAACTCAAATAAGTAATAAATAAGTGAGGTATCATAAATTGATTTAAAATCAGTTGATAAGCTTGATAATGAATTACTTTAATATTTCGAAATAAGATATATTGACGGAGCTTAATGAATAGATTTCACAATATGGTGACTTTTCGGTGATATACCTACGTTATTCATACATTATATTTAAGTAGATACTTCAAATTCATATCAGAACCTTCAGTTAATGCAGACATTTCCAAAAAATCAATTGATAATCTTTTTTTACTGTTAAATAACTATAACTAATTGCTACAAAAAATGTGCTATAATGATCAATGATTCGCTTCCTAATTAGTCATTAATGATAAATGGGGTTAATGCAATCAGTATATCTCGCCAGAGACTAGTTTGCACTTGTACAGGCTTGAAGAAAATTATCTGCAATTAAAGATGTCTTTTTATTACATTTGTTGACTTTGGCTGGTAAATTCCTTTTTCTTTCTAAAATTGGGGATAAATTTCTTTTTACCGTAAGTAACAAACAGTAACGGATAGATGATGTGTTGAAAAACTTATTTTTTTCTTAGGTAATAATTCAATTGATAATTTGGTACATTATCCCTCATTTAATCAAACTTTGATATTGTCACATGATTATATTTTCCTATGTTTTGTCCTGAAATACGTTGACATGACAACGGCAATCCACAAAGTGAATTACTGGTATACAGGGATATGTACATTGCATTTGTTACTACATTTTTTGTCAGTACCTCATACACTCTCCATCAAGACTGAGGGGATTAACCGGAGAATTAATTATATCATATACGATGGTACTGCAGTGAGAAGCACACAGGACATCACTTAGAAACCACCTTTTATTGTTCTTCACACGGTACACCAACTTCAGAAAGATGTTAATATAAGTAGTTCACTCGAAGTGGCACGTGTAATGTTCACAACACAGCTATCATTGTTACCTTTCTGTATGACTCTCCATGAATGAGTTATCAGTCTGGTCCAACCCTTATCCTGGTATTCATACGGATGACTTCACCGGTTAGTGTCACTTGTGCAAACGTCTGCTGTGTGAGTCTGACTGATATAATTCAGACTCAGTATCTCTAAATGTGACCAGGAATCCTCTTCTTTGGATTGGCATATTCCTAATGGTCTTCTTGGAGCTGTACTGAATACTGTAGAGGCTGAGTCTATATAAGAGGAACATACGTACGGAGAATGGAGCTGTTCTGAATGTCAGTGGCGTGGAAAACACCATTTTCTATTATAAAAACGCCACTTACATTCGTATTGAATTGTTCTTTATTATTTTTATTTTTATTCGTTCAATGTATGGTCAATATCAACCAAAAATCAGGTATCTTCATTGATTGCCTCCATGCCATTTATATTCTAGGAAATTTACAAGATCTTTGATTAGTTCTCTTTTTTATTCTACGCCTAATATTTATTTTACCTACTTCAGCATTTTTTTGCCGATTTCTCTTCAATTGGGTCTCAACATTTTTTTATCATCAAGTTTTGACACACGAAGCAGTGACCTAAATCAAATATTTGTTCTGACATGCAAGCAACTGATAAAGTATTGATTTAGTAGAAATTTAAAAGCTTGCTATAGGATTTAATATAAAAATAGTTCATCTGATTTTTTTTCAAAATAGCCGATTTTTTTAATGATTTGATATAGGAGTATTAAGAATGCATAATAATACAAGTGTTATATTTGCTTCTACAGTCTTTTATTATAGCAAAATTCTAAAAAAAATTGTAACTCGAAAATTATATGTTTTAAAGTATGTGAAAAATGTTTGAACAGTACTGTAGAATACACGACAAGACAAGAGTAATGTGCATGGAAAATGTGCTGCATTGTACGTAGGAATTTTTTCTGCATTAGGAAATATACACTTAATATTCTAAGATCCTTCAACTAAAATCACTTGATAACATAACAAAGTGTTTTTTTCAATAGGAGACAGCTATGGCCTCTCCCAAGATTTTTATGCTGCACATTTGGACGATTTTTAATAAAATACTCATACCCGTGAAAGAATTGCAATTTAAATAGATAAATCAATCGTTTTTACCAGTGTAATTAGCAAATTAGGATTCAACAACATCTATTGTAATATCATTTTTTAAAACTAATGCCAAGATATATAAGTAAATAAAAGATGCATGCAGGTTTAAGAAATTCTTTCAACGATGCTTCAATACAATAGCTTTGTTTAAAATGCGGTAACGGGGCTTGAATGCTTGAGAAATAAGTTAAATTGATGTGTCAATTGTTCAGTTACATGAAATATAACGGAAATTGTTAACAATTGAAAATCTCACAATTTTGTTTATTTTTTATTCATGATATAGATCTCGATTGCCTATTTATACAGCCTCTCAAAAAATGGCATTAAACAAGCTCTTGGCCTCTTATTTAAAATGATGTCAAATTGATTGTCAGGATTTGTTTTATTTTCTACATAATTCCTTGAAAAAGGCATGGTCACGGTTTTGGTCAAATTATATTTTTCTGTTTCTATTATTTACAATGATTAAGGACTGAATTTCAAATGATCAAATGAAATTCGAAAGTCAGTCTTTACGTTATAATTGAGCAAGATTAAGAGCTTACAATTCTTTGTCAAGTAAACAAGGATGTTCCGTGTTTTTGTTTTCATGGATTCAATATACATGTACCAGTAAAAAAAATTTCAAATTGTTTGTCCATCTTCTTATTGATTTTAAGCATCTATTTTATAAAGAGTTCCTAACGTTTAACACATTCATTTTAGTCTAAATTGGAATTTTCACTTCCACATTCAAAATGTAAATAACAGCTTTGTTTACATAGCAAACAAATGTAAGCTCTGTAACTCGCTTATAACTCAACAAATGACACTCAAAGTTTGGTAGCCTTTTTAAAACGACCTACTAAAGCATTGAAAACATTAAAATCGGAAAAATAATTTTTGACCAAAATCGTGACCATGCCCTTTTAAAGCCGTTAAGAAAAATGAAAAAGGTATGACGTCATAATGGTTTAAAACCATAAAGACACTCTGAAATCATTACTGTGGATACCTAATTAAAAGCGAGGAATTAATATCTGCGTAAAATCGCAGGAAATCTAGCTTTCATTTTTGGACAGATCTACACTAAATGTAACTTTGATAAAAAATCCGATAGAATCAACAGTAAGCTTTGACCCAGAACATAAACTAATAAGCAATTGCCCAATATAAGCCTGTATAAAGTTATTTCATGAAATATATCATCAGTCTGAAATAAGAGTTGACTGATTTGAATAGAAAATAATTTTTCAAAAGTATTTTCATTAATTTTGTATCTAAAAATAATTTAGATAAATACACTGTAGCTTTTTTCTTCATATTTTGAGGTTTCAACCAATGCAAGCACTATAATAGATGTTATTCATGTCGTAAAGGTGATATAAATGTATTTGTTTCATATAAAAGTTAATGGTCATCGTGGACCTTAGGTGAACTCTCTTACATATAAGCATTTTGAAGATTGGGTTTTTGTTTCTTTCTTTGTTTGATTTGTTTGCGTTTTCTTTGCGACGTTTTAAGGGTAAGTATACCCCTCCCATAATTCGTTTCGCGCTCACAGACCACTTACCTTTGAGAATTAAAAAAACACGCCCTTCCCCGTTCGAAAAAAATGGATCCACTTCTGTAATCTTATATAATTTCTTTCTATTTCCTTCTTTCTAAAATTAGTGACCTAAAAAAAGAAAAAAAAAAGAATGACAATTTTTAATTGCTAATAACTAATCCAAAGATAACTATATGAGGTGATAATTTTTTGTCAGAGATTTAAATGCAAAATATTGTCAATGATACTCATAAAATCCTCTAATAATATGTGTGCTTTTACACTTGTGTACTAAAATATTAAAAGTCAATTGTCCGATGATAGTAAGGCAACTTGATATTAAGCTTCACTTTAAACTAGTTAGGAAGTGGGGTATCAAAAGTTTTTTTTTGTTATAAAGTAGTTGTAAATATATTTTTTTTAGAATGCCGTCTGTCTTAAGAAGCAAGTATATTGGAACAACTGTGTTCATCAGAACAATTTACTCTCAACACCTGGTGAAATGCAAATTTGCTGTTTAAAGTAAAGTTTGTCATCCCACTTGTGTCTGAAGTTTTAAAATAGTTTAGCCCATCAAATTAAGAGTTACGATTTGAAATCAAATGTTGTTTACCTTTGACGTCTTTGATTACAGCCAGCGTTTTAATGCAGCTAACACCAATGAACGAAAAGAGCAAGTCTCAGATCATCAGGAAATACATCACTAAAATACTCATGTCCGACCTTGGTAAGCAGAATCTTTCGTGTTCATTAGTTTATGAAGATATCTCTAAAATCAAAATTAATGTAAACATTTTACTTTCATAATAATCCTCGTATTCACACAATGTTTGGTAATTTTCCAAACATTTTTGATTGTGAGTGCTTCATTTTGTTGCATAAATAATAAATATTGTCTTTTATAGGGATTAGAAATGTCCTCAACTAAAAAACAATTTAGCTTCAAATATACTAAAGAACTCTGTTAAACTGTACATTTATTTTATTTTATGTGCAATTTGTTTAAACTTTTCTCTTCCTATACTCTACTGTTTGTCAATCTGGTGATTTGTGTTTTCAGCTAGTCCAGATTTACAGCTGCTGGAGTTGTCTTTCCTTTCTCCTGTTACTGTGATGTCAGGATCTCTTTACCCATGGTTCCTCGCCAGTAAGAACGTTATCACACCAGACTTTGTGTCGACGCTGAAACAGACTCGAATAATTTTGATAGGACAGTTTACATACCAGAATTTGTCTTAGAGAAACAGGGAAACATGAATCTTTGAAAGCCAGAAATTTTGTGATTAAAAGACACAGAGATATACCAGAAGTGAGGGGTTTTAAATTGCTGAGTTATACATGTACTTTGTATGAGATTTGATATCAGTCATCATTCTAAGCAGGTAGCATTAGTTTCTGTCAACAATTGTACATCTGAGTTTTGTATATGTGACAAAATACAGTAATTTTGTTGGAGTGAATATATATATTATTTGAACATGCATACCACGGTAATGTTTGTTGAATTGGTGATGTAAAGTATGTTCTTATCATAATCAACAATTTTCCATTTGATTTGGATGTTTAAGTCTTGCAGTGCTGTCCGATGTTAAATGTGCTTAATTATGCCTCGCTATGTGAACTCAGTAATAATGCTTTACCATCTAATATCAGTACTTATCTATGTCAAATGAACACAGTAGTCAACCTGTTTTATGAGAACTTAGTAGATATAATGTACTTCATGAAGTCAGTTGTCACCATGTGATGTAATGACTAAGGTGTCACTATGTGATGTAATGACTAAAAAGACAGGCTCTACTACACATTCAATAGACATCATTCAGTTGTCATGATGTGGAATAAAAAGATTGATAGTCATGTTGTCTATTTCAAATCAGTATATAGTGTTGTATTGTATTGAGTGCTCATTAATCATGCTGCAAACTCATTACACATCCTGTATTACACTATACAAACTCAGTTGTTATGAGTGAACTCATACTTACTTAAAGTTAGTGACTCTATTTTGTGAACTCAGTCGACATGTTGCAGTGAATGAAGTTCTACTTAAATTGACTGTGTGAAATTGGTGATATGTTCAAAATATTTTACATATACATGGAATATTTTTTGCTGTTTTTGTCTGATTTAGATGTGCCATATTTATTTCATACTGTTACATTTTGTTTCTTTTTCAAAGCAGTAATGTTCCATTTCAATTCTATCATTTCATTTTAATTTATAAGACCAGATAGAACAAAAAAATAAGATACACTATTACAACATTTTTCATAAATTTATTGTACATAAGCAGCTTAAATATTAACTAAAATGTTGCCTTTGTCTGCAGAAATGTTGTTTTAAGAACATTGATTTAGCGCATCTGAAGTTTTAGATCAGAATTACATTTTTTGCATCAGCATGTATATTTTAACGCATTTCCATTTGTAAGAAATGTTTATGTGTATGTCTAAGTAGAAACACCCCTTTTCTTATTTGTGAATGACTGTGTTACTGCTTATTTGTGATACAATGCTAATGGGTGTTTTATTGTTTAGATATTTTGATTTGAATCAGTTTGTTTTGTTTTTATTACAAATTGTTCTACTAAAGTAAAGGATTAGATAAATATCTTGAAGTCAGGGCACATAAGAATGTTGTTATAAATGCGCCTAAATTAAATAAAAATATTTATTGTTGAAAATTTGTTTTATAATTTTATTTGTATAACTTTATGAGAACGTCATTCAAAGTCTGATTCAGGCTTGGAAATGTCAATCAAGGTCATCGAAGGTCAACAGAACATGTTCAACGTTGCCAAGCTATCTAATGAACAATTGCAAGAAACATGCTTTTCTACCATTTTTTTTAAAACTTGTCACACTTTGTAACTATATGCTGAAATGACTTTGGTCAGAGATTTTTAACAGGAAAGGAAATTCAAAAACACCAGGAAGAACTTAGTATTTTATTTCAGCATATATTCAAATAACCCAGCCCCACCCCTTGTTACCTAAAGCTTGAGAAGGCAGCAGAGGTAATTCCACCCCATTGTATGTACCTCTGTTTGTCAAGGTTGGTTCCGAGGTCATGGTTATTGCTGTGGTGGTATCCAGCACTGTGGTGTCACCAGAGATGGAGGATCTTCCCTCTTGTCATCCACACACACACAGTTCTCCCACTTCCCGGTCACCCTCTTCCCTCTCAGCAGGGGGACCAGTTTCACCTCTTCCACCCTCTCCATATCATTGTTCTCTCCCCTGACCCTATCACAAATACATGTAGCTGAGGTAGTGGTCACAATTCCCTTGTGTACATTGCCTTATAATTAAGAAGAGTTATAAATAACACAGAGTCATTGCAGAGATGTAGCTATTGGATTTTATAACATTATTTAAAACCACCATTGCCCCATTACTAAAACAAACATTTGTTATTCATCGGCTCACAACTTCACAAAACCAGGCATATCCATTGAGCTCTTCTAGCGAAAAAAATGCCCGATCTGATGATATACCTCAAATTGTACACTTTACACTGCAGTGGCACCACCAGATGCAGAACAAGAGCTTGTACATTGTACAAGAATGTCAGTTCTGCTTTCTGAATACCATGATATTGCGGTGAATTATCTTACTTTAGTACTGATATGGTGCATTGCATTGCTTTTTGTGAACTAACCAAGTGATGTACATGCCAGTTTAAAATTGATAACCAAACTATATATAAGGATATATTTATATACAAAACATCGGTAACATGTAACATACCATTTTTGCAGTGATTGGTATTTAAAGACTGCAGAAAATAATCAGTTAATAAAATCCTTTCAAGGTTGTGATTAAAGGAAATTATATAGAAGAAATACAGGTTCAAATGCTATAGCTATAAAACACATTATTTTTTATTCGTTGAAAGCTGTCACACAGTACTTTGTGTAAAGCCCCTTTCACAATTGGCGCACGAGCAGAAGCGACCAAATATTCGTGCGACCGAAAAAGATTTATTCCCCAGAAAAAACAAATTTCTCTCGGGTGAAGTCCTCGGGAAATATGATTTTTCTTGAGGGAATAAATCTTCATACATGTATTTCCCTCACCATCATGCAAAAAATATTTATTGTAAATTTTAGTCTGAAACAGAGATACTTATACTGGTATATATACTAGTAGCAAAGCATATCATATTGAGGCTGATAAGTCGGGCAATGATAATAAAACGTTGCAAGATTACATGAGACACGTTGAGCAACAGTCTCATGGTCGCAAAACAGACGCATAAACACAAGCGATTTATCTTACGATCTTTATAAATCGTGTATCACTCTTGCGACTACACAAAACGTTGTAAAACGATCGTACTAATATTCGTACGTTGCACTGCGATTATTTGGATCGCGTTCGGTCGCGTCTTAATAGTGTGCATGTCCACTATTCAGAGGACACTTGATGCAACCAGTAAAACGTATGCAACTAGTGCGAGAGCTCGTGCAACGTGTGCGAGAGCTCGTGCGAAGCTAAACAATTTCGATCGCAAAGTGGTGTGAAGTGGTCGTGTGCCAATTGTGAAAGGGGCTTGAACATTGTTCAAAAACCCTCTCAAGATTTAAATGTATGATTTTTTAATTTTTTTTTCTTAGCAAGAGACATTTCTTTACTATTGATTTACATTGATTATTACGTTAGCAAACCACTAACACACATATAATGAAATTATATAAAAAAATATTAAAAAATAAATGATCTATAATAAATCAAATTGCCTCTTCAGTAGCTTTCTGATACAGTTTACTTGATTTTAAGTATTACATTACACATAATTATAGTCATCTTGATTATATTCTTATATACATAATATACTTATTAACTATGATGGACTATTATAATAGACACAGTAAAGCGATGCATGGAGATATTGAAAGTTACAACAGCTGTGAGTACGTTGATTTTCTAAAGATTGATTCAATAGGTGTACTTGTTAAATAAACTGTGGCCCTTTTATATATTCTTTTAGACTTCATCGTTGTAACACAATAATGTTGTTTTATGATTTGTACTGAAACACTTTGAGAAGTCCGTGTGCGTTGCAAACCCACAGTGTGGATTTATACAGAGACATGGACACTGGGTGTGTTACCTCAGTCTCTGTCATTAAGTACTTCAAGAACTCTCCATCAGGACTCAAGAGATGAATTTGGCTGTTAAGTGTCTCACATGCAATGATGTTGCTGTGAGAGTCACACTGGACATCATATAGAAAATACTTTTCCGTGTCCTTTCCACGGTAGACTAACTTGAAAGACCCAGATAAAAATAGTATCACCAGTTCACTGTTGGTGTCCCTTGTCCAGTTCACTACGCAGATATCAGTGTTACCGTTCTGTCTGACTCTGACTAGTACAGTGAACAGCCTGGTCTGACCGTCCTCCTGGTACTCGTACTCATGGATGACATCACCAGTCAGTTTCACGTGTCTGACCAGACGTCTGCTGTGTGTTTCCGGTTGAAAAGGTTCTGACTCATTATCACTTAATGTGACCAGCAGTCCTCCTTCTGTTGATTGACAGATTCCCACTGGTGTCAGTGGATCTGTACTGAATACTGTAGTGACTGAGCCTGATGGGGACAAACGTACAATGGAGTTGCTCTCACTATCAGTAGCATACAAATCACCGTTGTCTGTTACACACATGCCACCTACATTTATATTGCATTTTTCTCTCTTCTTATTTTTTATATTAATTCGTTCAGTGCATTTTGAATCAATACCATCGTTTACAAAACATATATCATCGTTTATTGCTTGCACAATAACTAATACATTATCTTCATCATCGTTATATTGAAACGCGTCTCTCTCAGTAACATTAATGTCATCGAAATCAAACGTTTGTCCCATCATTGATTCCAGAGATCCTTTACTAATGTCTCCTATTTTATATCTCAATGAAAGATCTCCCTCCTCTATATAACTGTCTGTGTTAGACACGAGGTTGGTCAGGTCTCTGAGGTTGTCTATCAAACTATAATTAGACATGGTATTGTGTTTTTCTTCCAGGAACTTAAGAAGATCAGTGGTATGTTCTCTTTTCTTTTCTAAGTGTACTTTTTTTTCATTCACTTTAGCATTTTTTGTTTTTAGATTTTCCCTCAACTTAGTCTCAAAATTCTTCTTGATTTCATCAAGTTTTGAAACAATCGCATCATAATGTTTCTGAAGCTTAGAGATCTCAGAATCGCAACATTTCTGATTGTTCTCCATTAGCTTGGTTGCCATCTGTATCTTCTCATCCATCGTTTTCACATCTTTCTCCTTAATTTTACACAGAGTTTTCTTGAGTTCTCTCCTCCTTAGACTTCCTGCTGTGGGTATAGTTTTCCAGTCGTGATCCTTGTGGTCTGTTTTGGCACATTGTGAACAAATAAACTCATCACAGTCCTCACATGTTATGTCTATAATTGTAAAATTGTGTTTCTCACACGTTGGGATGTGTTCTCGAGCTGATTGAAGTTCGTGTTTACTATCACTAGCCGCCATGTTTCAGTTTCAGTACACACCTGACCTTGACCTAAATGTATGGCTTGTATAGAGAATATGCAGGTGGATTTAAAAATATGTGCTGCAGGTTGGAGCAATAAAGAGGGCAAATCTACCAGTTATTTTTAAGATTTGAACGAACATGCGGGTAGAAAATAAGATATATATATATATATATATATATATATATATATATATATATATATATATATATATATATATATATATATATATATATATATATATATATATATATATATATATATATATATATATATATATATATATATATATATATATATATATATATATATATATATATATATATATAATTTTAAAGGTTTGCCACAGCTTGTACATGATGTACCCTAAAAGAAGTTTCATTTTCGAACTCAATTTCTCTCTATATGATGCTCAAGAACAAATCGTATCGTAACTGTAATATTCACTCTGGCCTTTTTCTGTAAAAATGTTATATTCTTGTTAGCAGGTAAAATACATTTAAGTTCGAGGTTATTTAGAAAACATAAGTGACATGATTATAACTTAACGACTGACTCTCAAATTTCATTTAAGTTATAATTAAGCAAGGTAAAGAACGTACAATTCTTTGTCAAGTAAACAAGGCTCGTTCCCTATTTTTGTTACATGGGTTCAATATACCAGTAAAAAATCTTTTTTCAAGCTGTTTGTCTATCTTCTTATTGATTTTAAGCATCTATTTAATAAAGAGTTACTAACGGTTAACACATTCATTTAAGGTCTAAAATTTGAATTTTTTTTATAATCAACAGATTACCATTTGATTTGTTTGTTTAAACTTGAAGTGCAGCTAAATTATGCTTCGCCGTGTGAACTCAGTAGTTGCCTTTAACATATAAAATTAGTACCTAATATATATGCCAAATGAACACAGTAGTCAAGCTGTTTGATGAAAACTTTGTTGATTTGTTGCACTTTATGAAGTCAGTTGTCACTATGTGATGTAATGACTAAATTATCAAGCTCTTCTGTACAAATTTAACGGATATCACTCATTAGTCATGATGTGGTATGATAAGATTGGTAGTCATTCTGTCTATTTCAACTTAGTATATAGTGCTGTAATGTATGGAGTGCTAATAAGATCATGCTGCAGTACAGGTATGAAAACTCGGTAGACATCTTGTTTTATACAAACTCAGTTGTTATGAGTAAACTCATACTTACTTGAACGTAATGTTGTGTGAACTCAGTAGACATGGTACAATGAATGAATCTAGTCAAGGTGACTGTGAAATTGGTGGAATATTCTAGTACACGTACAAGGAAATGCCACATACTAAACGAAATCAATAGTTGATGGAGAGGTCATGCTGCTGCTTTGTGTCAGATTTAGTTGTGTCATATTTCTAGTTTAATTGGCATTGTTACATTCGGTTTCATTTTCAAAGCAGTAATTTTCCATTTACATTCTGGAATTTTATTTTGATGTTTAAAACTCGTATAAAGAAAAAAAATATATACTAATACATCATTTTTCACAAATTGAATGTACCTAAGCAGCTTAAATATTAACTAAAATGTTGCCTTTGTCTGTTGAAATGTTGTTTTAAGAACATTTATTTAGTGCATAATATATTAAGTTTTAAATCAAAATTACATTATTGCATCAGCATGTATCTTTAATGCATGCATTGCCATTTGTAAGTTTATCATATGTAAATGTTTTTATTGCATTCGAAAAATTATACAACTGCTGCTCAATATACTGACTACAGTACGTTGGATTACGTTTTCAGATTGCTGTCTGTCTGAAGAAGCTTGTGAACTGGGATCAGTGTGTTCATCAGAACAATGTCCTCTTACAGCACCTGGTGAAGGAAATAGAAAACAAATGTGCTGATTTCCATAGTAACCAAGGTAACACTTTCTGTACCTTTATTGACTGGAGAGTTCTCCAAGATTATCAAGCATCAATAACGTTTATATGTTTGACACATTGCTTTTATGTCTCCAGAAATGAATATAAATAAATTTATAAACCTTAAATAAATAAAAACAGAAAGAACAAGTAATCCATGTGAGCTTTCATTTATGTACATTTATATATCTTTATAAACTTATTTGAAATAATTTTTTATTTATTTATTTTATATTTATTTATTTAATATATAGTTAATTACATTAAAAATTGAAAAATTTAAAAACGGTATGCTACAATAACGACAAATAATTATTTTTAGATTTTGAGATGTTTTGTTTTGTGATTTTCTAGGTGAGATCTATGAATTACGGCGCGCAGCAGAACTTCTCCTGGTCATGCAGAAGGTCGGCTTCTTTGAAACGGTCTTTATCGGCGTGGCAGTAGGAGCTCTGAACAGCAAGCTCAGGTCAAAGAGGGTCAAGGTCGCAGAACATTACATTGGGGTCATAATACAAATTACAGGTAAAGTCCAAGCTTTTTATAATTTCAATAATTTTTATCAATCTTTCATAACTCTTTTCTTGATATGCAGTACCCTAGGTGCAAGATACTTGTGTGCTAATATAAGGGTAAATTTGTTAAATTTATTCATTTAATTGGAACCACAGAAATAATTGAAGTTGTTTATGCACTTAAGTTATCTTTATCACAGAAGAGTAGGAATTTACTGGTGTATGAAGAAGAAATTGAATAACGTTCCATAATTTTCCGTATAAATTTTGTGTGATTTTATCAGAAGGACTATTATAAAGAGTGTTTCTAACATTTAGTAATGTAGTACTTGGATTAAGATAATTAGAATTAAAAAGAAATGTTTTGAACATTCATTATATTGTTATGCTGTATCAATTAAAGTGAGTTGTTCAGCCAATGAAAGTATGTTTTATGATTCCATTATAAAATGTTGTTTACTTTTGACCACTTTCATTACAGCAAGTGTTTTAATGCAGCTAACGTCAATGAACGAGAAGAGCAAGTCTCAGATCATCAGGAAATATATCACTTAAATACTCATGTCTGACCTCGGTGAGCAGAACCTTTCATATAAAACAGTATTATGTTGGAAAGTCTTGATTCATTGGTTTATGAAGATACTTCTAAAATCAAAATTAATGTTAATTATTTTTAAATTGATCCTCGTATTCACACATTGTTAGGTAACTTTCTTTATATTTTTGATTGTGCGTGCTTAATATAGTTTTTATATGAATAATTAATGTGCTCTTTTATGATGATGAGCAATGCCCTCAGCTCATTAAAGTTTGCTTCAAACATACGAAAAAACTCTATTACACTGTACGTTTACTTGATTCTTTGTGCAGTTTTTAAAATATCTTTCTCTTGCTATACTCTGATGTTGTCAATCTTGTGATTTGTGTTTTCAGCTAGTCCAGATTTACAGCTGAGTATTGCACAGACCCTGCTGGAGTTGTCTTTCCTTTCTCCTGTAACTGTGATGTCAGGATCACTCTACCCATGGTTCCTTGCCAATAAGAACGGTATCCCACCGAACTTTTTGTCAAACCTGGAACAGACTTGACAGATTGGACAGTTTCCATACCTGAAGTGTCCAGAATTTGTTGTAGAGAAACTGGGAAACATGAATCTTTGAAAGCCAGAAATTTTGTGATTAAAAGACACAGAGATACACAAGAAGTGAGGGACTTTGATTGCTGAGTTAAAAATGTACCTTGTATGAGATTTGATATCTGTCGTCATTCTCTGCTGGAAGCACTAGTTCCTGTCAACAATTATACATCTGAGTTTTGCATATGTGACAAAATACAGTAATTTCGTTGGAGTGAACATTATTTGAACATGCATACCACGGTAATTTTGTTAAATTGATTAATGTAAAGAATGTTCTTATCATAATCAACAGATTCCCATATGATTTGGGTGTTTAAATCTTGCAGTGCTGTCCGATGTTAAATGTGCTTAATTATGCCTCACTGTGTGAACTCAGTAGGAATGCTCTACCATATGAAATCAGTACTTATCTATGTCAAATGAACACAGTAGTCAACCTGTTTTATGAAAACTTAGTTGATTTGTTGTACTTCATGAACTCAGATGTCACTATGTGATGTAATGACTAAATAGACAGGCTCTACTATATATACAGTAAATATATATCATTCAGTAGTCATAATGTGGAATAAATAGATTGGTAGTCATGTTGTCTATTTCAACTCAGTATATAGTGCGGTATTGTATGGAGTGCTCATTTATCATGCTGCAAACTCATTACACATCCTGTATTACACTATACAAACTCAGTTGTTATGAGTGAACTCATACTTACTTAAAGTTAGTTACTATATTGTGTGAACTCAGTAGACATAATGCAGTGTATGAAGTTCTACTCAAGTTGACTGTGTGAAATAGGTGATATGTTCTAGTTATTTTACATATACATGGAAATGCTACATAGTATATGAAGTCAATGATTAATGCAGAAGTCATGCTGCTGTTTTAGTCAGATTTAGTTGTGCCATATTTAATCTGTACTGTTACATTTTGTTTCTTTTTCAAAGCAGTAATGTTCCATTTCAATTCTCTCATTTCATTTTAATTAATAAAACTAGATTGAACAAAAAAATAAGATATACTATAATTACAACAATTTTCACAAATTAAATGTACCTAAGCAGCTTAAATATTAATTAAAATGTTGCATTTGTGTATGGAAATGTTATTTTAAGCTAAAACCTTAATTGAGTGCATATGAAGTTTTCAAACAGAATTACATTTTCGGCATTAGCATGTATATTTAAACGCATTTCAATTTGTAAGATATATTTATTTGTATTTGTAAGTAGAACCACCCATTCTCTCATCTTTTTGATTGAAAATGTGGCTTTTGTGATATATTTTCAATACACATAATTGACGTGCTTCACACATGTACAGGTATGTTCCATACATGTATATATAAATATGTCTGAAGATATTTCAAAGAGCAATCTTATTTTTTAATTTAGGAAAAGTGTAAAATTTAAATTAAGGTTTATCATATGTAAATTTTTATATTGCATTCGAAAAATTATACAACTGCTGGTCAATATACTGACTACAGTACGTTGGATTACGTCCCTTTGGTTATTACTGTGTATGACTGTGTTACTGCTTATTTGTGATAAAATGCTAATGGATGTTTTATACTTAAGATGTTTTGATATAAATCTGTTTTTTGTTTTTATTACAATTTGTTCTACCAGAGTAAAGGATTAGAGAATTGTCTTAAAGTAAGGGCACACAAGAATGTTCTTATAAATGCGCATATACTGAATAAAAATATTTATTGTTGAAAAATTTGCAGTATAATTTCTTTTTTGTAATTTATGAGAACGTCATTCAAAGTCTGATTCAGGCTTGGAAATGTCAATCAAGGTCATCAAAGGTCAACAGAGCATGTTCAACGTTACCTAGCTATGCAATGAACAATTTCAAAGAACATGCTTTCCTACCATTATTAAAGAAGACCAGTCACACTTTGTAATTATATGCTGATTGCTGACTTGAGTTTGGTCAATGATTTACTGCTGAAACTAGGCACCAACAGGAAAGGAAGTTCGAAAACTTCAATTCAATAACTTCAGGAAGTACCTAGTATTTTATTTCAGCATACATTGGTGCTTACAGTCCCAACCCCACTTCTTGTTCCCTAAAGCTTGAGAAGGCAGGAGTATTAGTTCCTTCCCAGTGTATCTACCTTGTTTTTCAAGTTTTTTTTCGAAGTAAATAGCCCGGGCAGCGTGTACATTTTACAGGAAAATCAGTTTTGCTTTCTGAATACCTACATGTAATAACACGGTAAATGATCTTAATATAATACTGATGTTAATTACCTTTTTGCAGTGATTGGTATTTAAAGACTGGAGAAAATAATTAGTTAATAAAATCCTTTGAAGGTTGTGGTGATGGAAATTAAAAGGGAGGAAAACGCAGGTACAAATGTGTTCACTAAATTCAACATTAAACATTATTTTTGATTTGTTGAAAATTGTCCTGCCGTACTAAGCCTAAAAATTGTTTAAAAACCCTCTCAAGATTTCGATGTAAATTTTTTTATTTGTTTTTTTTTTGTAGCAAAAGACATTTCCTTACTATTGATCTACATTGATAATTACGTTAACAAACCACCAGCATATAAATATAGAAACTCTATATTGAAAAATATATATATACAAATGATATAAAATAAATCAAATGGCCTCTTCAGTACCTTTCTGATACATTTAACTTGATTTAACACATAATTTGTTATTATATTCTATGCAGTTTAAAAAAACGTGAAATCAACGTGTACATTACAACATGATTTTCTATAATGGACTTTGAGAGATACAGTAAAAGTGGTACATACATGTAGATATTAAAAGTTACTTCAACTGTCTGTGCATATTTATTTAAGTTTAATTCAATTAGTGTACTTGTTCAATAAGCTGTGACAATTTTATATATTCTTTTAGACTTCATCATTAATAATGTTTTTTGATTTGTACTGAAACACTTTGAGAAGTCCGTGTGCGTTGCCCACCCACAGTGTGGATTTATACAAAGACATGGACATTGGGTGTGTTACTTCAGTCTCTGTCAGTAGGTACTTCAAGAACTCTCCATCAGGACTCAGGAGATGAATTTGGCTGTAAAATCCCTCACATGTAATGATGTTGCAGTGAGAGTCACACAGAACATCAATTATACGACATTCTTCTATGTCCTGTCCACGGTAGATCAATTTCAAGGATCCAGATAAAGATAGTATCACCAGCTCACTTGAAGTGTCACCTGTCCAGTTCACTACGCAGATATCAGTGTTACCGTTCTGTCTGACTCTGACTGGTAAAGTGAACAGCCTGGTCTGACCGTCCTCCTGGTACTCGTACTCACGGATGACGTCACCGGTCAATGTCACGTGTCTGACCAGACGTCGGCTGTGTGAGACCGGTTGATATGGTTCTGACTCATTATCACCCAATGTGACCAGCAGCCCCCCTTCTGTTGACTGACAGATCCCCCCTGGTTCCAGTGGATCTGTACTGAATACTGTAGAGACTGAGTCTGACGGGGACAGACAGACAATGGAGTCGTTCTCATTATTAGTAGCATACACATTACCGTTGTCTGTTACACATATGCCATTTACATTTATATTGTATTTTTCTTCTTTCTTCTTATTTTTCATGTTTATTTGTTGAAAGCATTTTGAATTATCCTGTACAAAACATGTATCATCGTTTATTGCATGCACAACAACTAATGCATTATCTTCATTTTCATCATATTGAAACGCGTCTCTCTCAGTAACATTAATGTCATCAAAATCAAACGTTTGTCCCATCATTGATTCCAGAGATCCTTCCCTTATATGTCCTATTTTATATCTCAATGAAAAATCTCCCTTCTCTTTTTCACTGTCTGTATTAGACACAAGGTTGGTCAGGTCTCTGAGGTTGTCTATCAAACTATAGTCAGACATGGTATTGTGTTTTTCTTCCAGGAACTTAAGAAGATCAGTGATATGTTCTGTTTTCTTTTCTAAGTTTACTTTTTTCTCACTCACTTTAGCATTTTTTGTTTTTAGATTTTCCCTCAACTTAGTCTCAAAATGTTTCGCGATTTCATCAAGTTTTGAAACAATCGCATTATAATGTTTCTGAAGCTTAGAGATCTCAGAATCGCAACATTTCTGAATGTTCTCCATTAGCTTGGCTGCCTTTTGTACCTTTTCATCCATCGTTTTCACATCTTCCTCCTTAATTTTACACATAGTTTTCTTTAGTTCCCTCCTCCTTAGACTTCCAGCTGTAGGTATAGTTTTCCAGTCGTGATCCTTGTGGTCTGTTTTGGCACATTGTGAACAAATGAACTCATCACAGTCTTCACATGTTATGTCTATCGTAAAATTGTGTTTCTCACACGTTGGGATGTGTTCTTGAGCTGATTGAAGTTCGTGTTTCTTTTTACTAGCCGCCATATTTCTGTTTCAGTACACACCTTACCTTGACCTACATTAAAGACTTGTATAGAGAATATGCAGGTAGATTTAAAGAATATGTGCTACAGGTTTGGGCAATAAGGAATGCAAATCTATTTGTTTGTTTTTTAAGATTTGAACAAACATACGTGTAGGAAATAAGGATTGCTGTATTGAAAATTTTAAAGGTTTGGCACAGCTAGTATATGATGTACCCTAAAAGAAGTATCATTTTCAAACTCAATTTCTTAATAGATTTTACATATTATGCTCAAGAACAAATCGTATCGTTACTTAATATTCACTCTGGCTTCTTTGCAAAAATGAAATATTCTTGTTAGCTTGTACAACACAATTCAGCTTGAGGTTCTGTAAAAAGGTACAATAGTATTTAAAAAATAAACAGATAAAAGAGCACAGTTTTAAGAAAAAAGTTGAGAGATGATAGACCATAGCGAATACTAGAAAGTTAATTAATGTTTGCAATCCCCATGTTCATATGTGGTTTTGTCTGATTGATTTTTTTATAAGTATTCCCTTTTTCCTTTTCTTAATAAAATAAGAATATTTTCTCTTGTTTCATGTATAAACATGTATTAAGTTATACTTTTACTCAGAATGAAAAAAAAATTCCACTGATGATTATAATGAAAAACCATATTTTTTGTGTTATAGACCTATCATGGTATTGTTATTTTTCACTTTCAAAAAAGTAGGTCCATGATCTACTTTTTGGGTTAATGGCCAATGAATATTTTTTGAAAATTTACGAAAAATCCGTAAAAAAAATTATAGTATGATTGAGATTTGTTTAATTGTGAAAAAAATACAAATGGCTCAACTCTTTTCAAAATGAAATACACTTAATGAATGACAGTGACACGAAATAAATTCAAAACCTTAAGTTTACATTCACAATTTTTATAAATATTCCAGTTCGAATTTCCTCTATCAGTTTTCAAATTCCTGCCCATTTTTTATTAAATTTAACGAAAAACTGAATGATGATAATACTAAAGCATTTATACTATTAAACTAATTATATTGACCTTACTCTGCTGACATAAAATTTATATGAGGTCAATGATAAATATTTCGAGATACCGTGTCCTTTATCACCTTTACGCATTTTTAAATATTTTTGCAGTGTGTGCCATACAATTATCTAAGTGAAAAAGTGAGATAAAACCAACAAAAAATATGCAAAATTTAGTTGAGTAACAAATAAAATCTTAAATTCAAATATTACAGTGCTACCAAAAATATTTCAGTGAAAAACAACATTTGAAAAACTTAGTTCGAATTTCCTCCGATTTGCTGAAAGTACAACTTTGCTTGAGCCTATTTCCATAATATAGTAAAAATATCGAATTTTATGTCAATAATAATTTATTTCATAAATATTTTTTGTGTTTAGAACAAATTTTACACATGACATTAATTTTTTTAACAATCCGAATTTAAGAAATCTAACCCTAAGTAAACAACGTCTTTAAGGCATCTTATGGAATTTTTTGGTTTCTTAAAAAAACTTGTGCGCGAGTAATGCATTTATGCAAGAGTCCCTTCTTTTTTGAACGAAAGACTGAATTAATTATAATTTTCTACTGATAAAAAAAATTCTTCAAAAAGAATTAAATCTGTAAAAACATTTAGCTGTACAATTTTTACATCTTTTATTACAAGAATTAATACGGTTATCACGGTCATCAATTTGTACACTATACGTGACTGTACGTGCATTATGTAAATGTATAACAATACATGTAGTACAAACTCAGGAAACATAATTTGATCAAAAAAGAGAAAGTACTGCTTGGTAGTTGCATGTAAACACATCAGAGAATCATGTCATATGCAATATTTTTACGACGTAG